>NC_091130.1:14564391-14621891 GCF_040183065.1 Periplaneta americana
AAGAGAGAATATTGGATAATACTGAGTTTGCAGTGAAAGACCTGAGTTTGGGCAGAAAACAATGAATGAATGAATTATACATATCTCTATTCAGTTTCACTATACGTGAGATTTTGTGTCAGTTTCTACCGTCTGTAGTTTTAAAAGCGGCGTTAAGTGAAGAACTGTCGGTGCCATTTTTTCGAATAGAGTTTCTGAGAGATTGGCGCGAGTTATCGAATCGATCAAATTGTCATCGTAAACAGAATATCGATAATAATTTTTATGTGGCTACTGTTAATAAACAATAAAAGTTTTCGCAATGGACGTGTTTATGGATCTCCAATCGATAAATGACCGTCATAAACTTTGTGGCTTTGCTCCGTGAATCCAGCTATAATGTGATGCCAATGCAAAAGTGCAAGACTTCTCACCATCAACAGTATCACCAGCACCTCCACTATCTATCACCACCACCTTTCAAGATTTGGGTGCCTTGATCAATTTCGTCCTTACCTTGTGAAGAGTATAAATAAACGTTAAGGGCTCACCGCTATCCTCATAACTATTGTGTCGGCCTTCCATACTCTAGGACTGAGTTCGAATCCCGTCCAGCGTAAGTGAAATTTATGCTGAAGGAAATTGATGTTTGAGGAGAGTTTTCACTAGATAATCCCTAACCCGTTGGAAGTCCATTATACATAATGTGAACGATATAAACTGCCAAATTATATATAGTGCTTTCATTTCAAAACTTCCCAGTCTAAATATCTAATTATTTAAATTGAATTCAATTTAAACAAAAAACACGTCAATTTACATATTGAGGGGAAAGTCTGAAACCAGGCTTAATTTAATTTTATATTTCACCCCCTCCCCCACCACCCCACTTTGAAATTTCAAATGGTACCCCTATATTTTTATAGCTACTTAAATGTGAAAGAGTATTCAATCGTTTATACACCTCATTCATTTGTTTCCGCATCTTTTGTTTTCTGTCGTCGCCAGGCAACCTGGATTGTTGTTATTGTTGATTATAGCTGAAGAGAATAAAGCTACAAAAACTTATTGAGCATTTCATGTAATAGTTGTGTTTGTGTATTAAATTATTTTAAAATGATTTATTCCCTTCTAAAGAGAACATAAATCATCCTTATTGATTAAATTTAGGAAATTACACAAAATAAGCTGTGTTTTCATCCTACAATCCTACAAACGACTGATAGTGTGACAAAGTTCTGGTTTTCTATTAAGGGGTTAGGTACAGCTTACAGCAGTAAAATTTTGGAAATGTTCAAAAAAATGTTTCCTGTATCTTGTACAATAATGAAAATTAGTATGTGTAAAACACTGTCCTTATGCTATATGAAAAGAAAATATATTTACGATTAAAAAATGTTTATCTTTTTTTTTTTCTTTTCAAAATTCAAAATGGTGGCAGTTCACTGTGCAGTTATGAAGCGTTTCCCTCATAACTCAAAAACTATCCAACATTCTGTAATGACATTTTTTGTGTGTATTAATGCATGTTATATCTACAATATGATGCAAAATCACTTCTCTACCTTTGATAGATTGTCTGATAAAAAATAAATTATTTTTTAAAAATGGTCAGATATCAGTATTGGCTTCTGACACAAAATAAAAAAAAAATATATATATATATTTATTGAGGAATGTATTTGAAAGAGCATGATATTGTAAACACGAGTTTCAGCAATAAAATAAAAGAGAGAGAACATGAAAACGTTTATGAGTTATGAGGGAAACGCTTCATCACTGCACAGTGAACTTGTCACTATTTTGAATTATGGGTGGGGGGGGGGGAAAGATAAATAATTTTTTTTAATCGTAAAAATATTTTTTTCTTATAGCAGAAGGACAGTGTTTTACACATACCAATTTTCTTTATTATACAATTTTGAAAAAATTTTCCAAAAATTTTACTGCTCTAAGCTGTACCTGAACCCTTAAACGAACATTAACGTGTATTATACAAACCTGGTTTTTCAGGTATAGCTCTCTCTAAAGTTGATTTGGTAGAATTTTAGAACCATACAGAACAACTGGTAATTAACTGTTTATAAAACAGTTTCAGTTTTTTAAAGCAGACTGGATGAATAATAGTAATAATAATAATGTGTTATGTTTTATTTAACGACGCTTGCAACTGCCGAGATTATATCAGCGTCGCCGGTGTGCCGAAATTTTGTCCCGCAGAAGTTCTTTTACATGCCAGTAAATCTACTGACATGAGCTTATCGCATTTAAGCACCTATAAATTGGCATCGACCTGGACCGGGATCGAACCCACAACCTCGGGCGTAGAATAATAATAATAATAATAATAATAATAATAATAATAATAATAATAATAATCTGCTTTGTATTTGTTTGCATGCGCTGAAATGATAACTTAAAGAGTTTTATTTGATGTTTGAATTACGTGTTGGACACCCCTTACGTTCGTGATGGTTTCAACCGCACCTGAAATTGTGTGCAGATCTTGTAAGTCAACTCCCGATACTTTCGTAATGTTTTATCCTAATCGCTAGTGTTTGCGGGCTTTTTGTGGGAACAGAGGCTCCGAGTCTGGCATGTTAGCACACTCGTGCCCCTCAGTTAACTCATTGGACACTGCGTAAGACGTTTCGCAAATGTTTATTCTCTGCTGCTGCTGCTGCTATAGGTGCCCTTTCATTCGTTGCTACGGGTTACAGGCCAGTCCATGCTACTCGATGAACCTTACCTCGTTTGCCGCTGTACAGCAGTGAGAAAGTCTGTTTGTTTCGTTGAGATTTAATGTCTTGCAGACTTTAGTTGAAAATTAAATCGAAATTATTACCAAGATTCATGAATTATGTTATGTAACTTTTATTGTGTGAAACGATAAGCTGAAGGGTGCTTAAAATTGGAACGTTTTTCTTCTCTGCTTTTCCATTCAAAGGCTGTAGCATTGTGTATGACATCTATATATATATAATTTGAATTGGTAATGGAAATTACTGGAAAACGGTTGAACGGATTTTAATAAATGACCTCTCATTTTGAAGCTTGGAAATCAACGTTTTTCAGAAAAATAGTAGTTTTGAGTGAAATGTCAATTTTTCAACATAATTTTCCTATTTTCCAAAATCCATCTGTCGTCAGATTTGAGAACAACCAATTGTATTTCAGAATAAAACAAAACACACACTACAGTAAACAATATTACACGAAGGCCATGATCTGCAAGAATGCTGACATATTTAGAGCTCAAATTCTATTGGTTATTAAAAACTTAACTTACTAAAAATAATTTACAGGTCGATTCTGTGGTGTGTAATTTTCTGGGTACAGCTGTGTATTGGATATTAAAAACTACAAAACTTGAGATGGTTTGATGACATTATTACCATTAGAAATGAAATATTATTGTAGTTAATGCCATGATGTGACTATTTTTCATTAATTATACCTATTAATGCTATATTGATGATATGAAAATGAAAAGTTTTGGGATTATTTAAGTAGAGGTAGAGAATAACTTAAATTAGATTTTGATTTCTATATTTTACTGAGTGGCGGCTATATAGTATATATATAGTATATGTTACTGAAAGCTATAAAACTTACGTAAGATAATAATATTATTAAAAATCAAATATTTTTATAGTTATTAATCAAGTGGGGTTGGGTCTTTTTCATATATTTAATGGCGGTTTGGTGTAGATATTTATATGCGTGGTTCTCTTTAGTATTGGCTCGAGAGAGAGTATCTTTCATTATTGTGGAAGCAAATAACTTTCAAAATGTCTGGTATTCTTCATTGAAAATAAATCTGAAAAATGTTTATTTGAACGTCTAATGAACTTAGTTTGCAGCATTTGCTGCACAAGCCACTAGTCTTTATTTATTTGCTAATAATTGTAACATAAAATATAAATAAACAGAAAAACTTTAGCTCGCCCCTGAAAGAGTAGAACTCGTGCTCAGGGGCGGATTCCTGAATTGAAATTAAGAAGTATATAATACAATTTGTCTTATGTCTACTACGCAATAAGAATATATAAATTTAAATTTACAATTTTTAAATTTTTACAAAATCCATACATAACTTTTTAAATTTAATACTAGAACTATTAGAATTGACAAGATTAGGATATTTAAATATAAATTTGTTATATATTCTTGGGCCTAAATTACTACCATGATTAAATACTGTAGCAGTGTTGCATTTTGGTTCAAACAGTCTTAAAGAATTCATACCTTTTGTTTCATAACTATGGGAATACAATTCAAAATTATTTCGATTTTTATGTATGAATTTTATTAATGCAATATAATAAATTTGTCTTATTTTAAGAACATTAATGTCAAAAACAATTTTTGAGATGGAAAATCAATTGGTTTATGAAGACATATTTTAATTATTTTCATAAATAAAGTGGATTAAAATTGGATTTAGATGGATCACAGGTTCTGTATTTTTACTTACCAATTCCTTTATACATGGTAATTATGACATTCCCTGGTTTTCTTAGCCCTTATTATTTATTCTTCTTGCGAATGTAAAAAAAAATCACATTTAATTCTATTTTTCGAAGCTTGGATTTGGATAATTCGAAACCAGGACTTCATTGATTTCAACGCAAATAATGTGCAGTCTGGAATTCCAGAGAAAGCAGGAAAGCGTTTCGTGAAAACCTACGATAATAACGATTCCTAGAATTCAGATTCTATTCTTACACTAGTGATCGACAGATAGAGAACAAAAGAAAATCGTTGCTACTGGTAACACCTTTCCTATTATCCATTGACAGGCCGCAAGTAAAGGCAATGGGCGGAATAACCAACGCCATTGTTTACAGGTGTATTTATGTATTCCACTTCTGCTTACCCACCACTCAGTAAGTTGAATGACTCAAATTTTGTGAAAAATCTTCATTATTGTATGTGAGCCTACAAAAGTTAGTCTGTTACTATAGTCGCGACGTTGTTATTCCCGGCGTGACTCCTCTTTGCTTACGTCTTAGGAAGTGAAGGCTGTATAAAGTCTAGGTAGTATCGTTCGCCATTTTTCTTCTTTCGTTGCCGAGCTACCATACGAAGAATCTATGTGCCACACCTTTAAACATTATCATGTCGTAGCTCCTATGATAATAAATCAAACGCACTGTAATTCAGCAAATAATTGAGCGGCAAATAACGTGTCGTGTGCTTTCTGCGAATGCCAACGAAAGAGCCAAAATGGCGGGCGATTATGCCAAAATGGCGGGCGATTATATTAAGTATTTATCGAGCCTTAAAAAATGAATAATGTCTTCAACAGCAAATCACAAGATACACACGGTTAAATGTAGCTGACCTGCAATGCGATTGGCTGCCGGAAATTAGAGTGACGGGACTATAAAACTTGACGCTTTACTAAGCAATAAATGAAGAGAGCAGAAATCAAATCCCGGCGCCGGAGAGAATTTTTCTCCGTTCCATCACTCTTTCATCATATGATGACGCAGAATATCTGCATGGAAATATCATATGTACTTCGGTACATCAAAATATATATGATATGCGTAATAAATCACTTTGTGATTTAAGACGGCGCCTATACCGTCGGATCCCGGCCAACCAGTCACTCATTCGAGTGCACCTCAACACATGTATGGACTTCGGTCCTGCGTTCATAGACATCTATGACGTAGTGCAGAGGGCGGCCACTAGAGGGAACCCAAGAGATGGAGCTTAATCTGAGACGATTCTAACCGGCGTCGGGGTTGTATCCGGCGTGGCTTAGTGGATAAAGCATCAGCACGTGGAGCTGAAAACCCGGGTTCAAATCCCGGCGCCGGAGAGAATTTTTCTCCGTTCCATCACTCTTTCATTACTACTACTGCTACAGAGTGATTTATATAGAACTGACACATTTCTTTCATTAATTGTTTCAAAACGAATTGTGCTAGCGACAACTTATTATCCCTAAAATGTAGAGGAATTTTGGGATATTATTTACCTCTATAGCAAATGTTGAAAATGTCCTCCATCCTGCATAAGGCACAACTGAACACGTCGTTCCATGTTACTGGCCACTCGTTGGAGGACTCTGTTGTCAGTAGCTTGAATATCCTGTGTGATGTTGTGCTTCACATCGTCCAATGTCTGGGGACGTGTGGCGTAAACCCTGTCTTTTAAGTAACCCCATAGAAAGAAGTCCGGCGTTGTCAAATCCGGAGATCTCGGTGGCCACAGGTTCCTGGAAATTATTCGGTCGTCAAAGAAACTTGCAATTAGTTCCATGGATTCATTTGATGTATGGCATGTAGCGCCATCTTGCTGAAAATATCCTTGACTCAGCTATACATCGTCCAGTTGCTCCACAAACTCCATGAAAATCAGTCGGTACTCTGCAGTGTTCACAGTCTGGTTAAAAAAAAATTGGCCCTTTTCACTCACCAGAGATTCAGTTGTTTCCAATTTGTTTATCAGTCCCAGTATTGTGTTTCTTTTGGGAGGATTGCGAACACCAAATTCTCTCTGGTATGCCCTTTGAGTAGCTGTAATTGAATTCGTAATCCAGTATTGCTTCACAAGGAAGAGTCGTTGATTTAATGTGTACTGCATTTTCACGTTGACACAAAATGTCGAAAACAGCTGCCAACAATATTAATAAAACATAAACATCTGCGCATCTAGTGACAAGGAATCGAAACTCCAGAACATTCTGCTTAATTTGGTGCTAAAATTGGGTCAGTGCTGCCAGCAATAGGAATAAAACATAAACATCTGCGCATCTAGTGACAAGGAATCGAAACTCCAGAACATTCTGCTTAATTTGGTGCTAAAATTGGGTCATTGAATGAATTTCCAACGGAATAATTAAAGAAAGAAATGTGTCAGTTCTATATAAATCACTCTGTATGATACTATTACAAGTTGAAAATACATTCATACATGTCTTTTATGCCATTCTCTTTGTAGAGATTCCTATAATTAACGAAAGATTGTTTGTTACTGCAAAAGAAGCATGTTGGTTGTTGTGTGCAGTTTACCTTGCTTGCGTTTCTTCTGCGGCGCTTTATTGCGTGGCCCGTGAGTTTGCATCGTGTAACATTTCCTTTTCCTAAGTGGGACGAGGCCATAGAGTATCCCAGGCCTGACGGCGATATGGCAACAGTGCACAGTACCTGCGTGCTTCGTAATAAGAACTCCCTCCTCCCGTTTCGGAGGTAATCCCGAATTTACCCACGTCATTATCTCCCCGACACGAGAGGACTTGGCCCCAAATATCTGAAGTAACGCGAGACTGAAACAACTGCAAATATGAGCCGAAGACTGTCTGACTTCACTTGTTTCTATTGCCAACCACGTTCCATCCAAAAATGGAATGTTATTTTATTTAGTGTACTTATTTAGCCTTGTTGATCGGCCGTGTAGACGCAGGAGCTAAGGTGCAGTTTTAACTCTGAGTGGGAGCCGGGGTCGAGGCTTCGAATCCTAACGCCTATCCACCGATAAATTCAAAGATTACCCCTCATATCACTCAAGCAGGGGAGGCTCGTCCATAAGAGCTGCGGAGCTGCAGCACTCCCTGCTTTGACAGGAAAATAAAAATAATATTGATTTTAATTTTTAGAAGAATTGTTACAGCTTTTATTGATAAATTGCTTTATATTTCATCTGGCCGGGAATATGTACTATTATCTTATGCATAATCTATTTGCGCGTCTACTGTATTGGAATTGACACTTCATTCAAAGTCGTCCTGGGATCTGCAGGGTGGTCAGCTCATAGAGAGTGTGTCTTGCTTGATCACTGGGTAGAGAGGTGAAGGGAAGTAGAGGGAAACTGCCGCTGTTTAAAACCCACATCTCGCTGCAGTGGCTTGCAGAGCCAGGCCACAAGGGATCTTTCCTCTCCTCCCACACCGCTATTGTAATGTTGCATCAAATGGATTCTCTATTCCCTTGGAACTTAATGACAAAATTTTTATTTTCTTTTCACATACTTATTGTTGTAGAATCTTATCGAGTTAATATAACGAAATTAATATTCACTTTTGCCTTATTATTACGTATATATCCAGCTTCCAGCAGAACCTAATATTTGCCTTAACTCAAGATGATTGCACGATACATTTACATTGTAAGTCTGTTGCATTTTTAGAAGTGGAGTAGCAAAATGCGACTGTGGCTTAAAGCCTGGTTCGATCCTCGATCAGGTCTGGGGGGGAATTTGGTTTATCCCTGAGTACTCCCGTTTCGATCTTACGCCAACACTCCCCTGATTTCATCTATCATCTGTCACAGTAAAAATAGGCTAAGGCTGTGTGAGGCGTTAGTACGGGCTTCTGATGTTCTTTTTTTTTAGGCTCTAAGGGCTTGAGGCCCCAGTTCGGGCTCGTCAGTAAATGGGATCTTAGATACAATTCCCAGGAAGGATGACCCTGCTGTGAGCATCGGATTCACTGTCACCCGGGCCATCCGCGGATTTAAGAGAATTATCGCATATAGGGCGTACAATTAATCTAAACGGCTTAAATGAAAGGGTCCATCCTGGATTCAACCCTCGTAAAATCAATCAATCAGTCACGTGCGACTGTAAATCGCTGTAATATGGGAAACGCCGGAAAAAAATATTATTATTATTATTATTATTATTATTATTATTATTATTATTATTATTATTATTATTATTATTATTATTCAGTTGGTAGAGCAGCTGGCTACGGACTGGAAGGTCCGGGGTTCGATCCCAGGTGGTGACAGGATTTTGTCTCGTTGCCAAATTTTCAGAACGGCCCCGAGGTTCACTCAGCCTCCTATAAAATTGAGTACCGGGTCTTTCCCGGGAGTAAAAGGCGGTCAGAGCGTGGTGCCGACCACACCACCTCATTCTAGTGCCGAGGTCATGGAAAGCATGGGGCTCTACCTCCATGCCCAAGTGCCTTCATGGCATGTTACGGGGATACCTTTACCTTTACTATTATTATTATTATTATTATTATTATTATTATTATTATTATTATTATTATTCAGTAGGTAGAGCAGCTGGCTACGGACTGGAAGGTCCGGGGTTCGATCCCAGGTGGTGACAGGATTTTGTCTCGTTGCCAAATTTTCAGAACGGCCCCGAGGTTCACTCAGCCTCCTATAAAATTGAGTACCGGGTCTTTCCCGGGGGTAAAAGGCGGTCAGAGCGTGGTGCCGACCACACCACCTCATTCTAGTGCCGAGGTCATGGAAAGCATGGGGCTCTACCTCCATGCCCAAGTGCCTTCATGGCATGTTACGGGGATACCTTTACCATTATTATTATTATTATTATTATTATTATTATTATTATTATTATTATTATTATTACTATTATTATTCAGTTGGTAGAGCAGCTGGCTACGGACTGGAAGGTCCGGGGTTCGATCCCAGGTGGTGACAGGATTTTGTCTCGTTGCCAAATTTTCAGAACGGCCCCGTGGTTCACTCAGCCTCCTATAAAATTGAGTACCGGGTCTTTCCCGGGGGTAAAAGGCGGTCAGAGCGTGGTGCCGACTACACCACCTCATTCTAAAGTGCCTTCATGGCATGTTACTGGGATACCTTTACCATTATTATTATTATTATTATTATTATTATTATTATTATTCAGTTGGTAGAGCAGCTGGCTACGGACTGGAAGGTCCGGGGTTCGATCCCAGGTGGTGACAGGATTTTGTCTCGTTGCCAAATTTTCAGAACGGCCCCGAGGTTCACTCAGCCTCCTATAAAATTGAGTATCGCATATAGGGCGTGCAATTAATCTAAACGGCTTAAATGAAAGGGTCCATCCTGGATTCAACCCTCGTAAAATCTATCAATATTTCAGCCAAGTGCGACTTGTAAATCGCTGTAATGTGGAAAACACCAGAAAAATATTATTATTATTATTATTATTATTATTATTATTTTTATTTTTATTATTATTTATTTCGTTAGACAATATTAATTTGTATTATTATATCTCAAAATTTAAAATAAACCTACCTCAGAAATGTTATTTTGTGCATTTGTTCTTCGTTACAGAGCGGTATTCTTTTTCAGAAATTCGTAAGCTCTATCTGTCCATAAAATTCAGCCAACAAGTTTTCACATGAGGAACCAAGACTGTCGTCCGCTGATTATTTCAACCACTAGATACTTCCGTGAACTCGTACAGAACAAATAGATAGACCTACCGTATACTAAAATCTATGTCATTGAGATAATACATACTTTCTCGTTCACGTTTCGTAACAATTTACTTGTTTATCGTGTAACGAATGGTATTGCTGTTAGTAGCTGTTTCCTTCCACTATTCGTTAAAATACTTCAGTAAAATTCTATAGCTACTATTCGTCCAAATAGTAATGTTTTTGCATTACGCAAAAAATCAAAGATTTATATTATTTTCGGTTGAATTGAATCTTAGCTGGCATATATATTAACACAAACAAAACTAAATATAGTAGTCCGACATACTAACACAACAGTTGTAGTAATTAATGATCATATACAGTTTCAACATTAAATCCAGACGTTTGAGATGGGCAGGGCATGTAGCACGTATGGGCGAATCCAGAAATGCATATAGAGTGTTAGTTGGGAGGCCGGAGGGAAAAAGACGTTTGGGGAGGCCGAGACGTAGATGGGAAGATAATATTAAAATGGATTTGAGGGAGGTGGGATATGATGATAGAGACTGGATTAATCTTGCAAATCAAGCTTTCAGGTATGACTCCCTGTAAAGTTGATTAGAATAATTTCGAGGGAAAAATTGTTCCTGGGCCGGGTATCGAACCCGGGACCTTTGGTTTTAACGTATCAACGCTCAACCAACTGAGCTACCCGGGAACTCTACCAGACACCGATCCTATTTTTCCCTCTATATCACAGACCTCAAAGTGGGCTGACAACCGTCAAGCAACCAACATTGAGTGCACACTAACTCTGTGTGACTTAAATTGTGGTTTTCTGTTAACGAACAGTGACGTGTAGCCTATTATGCAAATCAAGCTTTCAGGTATGACTCCCTGTAAAGTTGATTTGAATAATTTCGAGGGAAAAATTGTCCCTGGGTCGGGTATCGAACCCGGGAGCTTTGGTTTTAACGTATTAACGCTCTACCAACTGAGATACCCGGGAAGTCTACCAGACACCGATCCAATTTTTCCCTCTATAACCACAGACCTCAAAGTGGGCTGACAACCGTCAAGCAACCAACACTGAGTGCACACTAACTCTGTGTGACTTAAATTGTGGTTTTCTGTTAACGAACAGTGACGTGTATTGTTCAAATCAAGCTTTCAGGTATGACTCCCTGTAAAGTTGATTTGAATAATTTCGAGGGAAAAATTGTTCTGGGGCCGGGTATCGAACCCGAGACCTTTGGTTTTAACGTACCAACGCTCTACCAACTGAGCTACCCGGGAACTCTACCAGACACCGATCCAATTTTTCCCTCTATATCCACAGACCTCAAAGTGGGCTGACAACCGTTAAGGAACCAACATTGAGTGCACACTATAGTCCGACCATCGGATCTGTACCCCCGTAAGATATGCGAACTGAACCTTAATTCCTTTTCAGCCTCGGCAATTCATTTCTCCCCCTGTATTCCTATTTCTCTCTTTTCTATCCCTCTCTCCGTCTCTCCCCCACTACTCAAAATTTTGAGCCTTCTTGCGGGACAGTTTATTTGTACTTGCAGTCCAGTGTTGTCAACTCAATATGAATACTGTAGCACAGAGTGGTGAAAGAAATATTATTAAGCAAGTAATAGCATTTTGCATAAGTCAATAAGCATCATTGGTCTAATTAAATTATGAACAAGTAATAATTAACCTTACAGTATTATAAGCAATATTCAAGAGACATGACACTGTTTGACGGAAGTTTGGCAACATCCCTATTCGGCAAGGTTCGTGGCCTGGTGTTTGACGTAGTGGGAGAGAAACGGGTGGAATGGGGTGAGTAGAGGCGTTAACTTTTCCAAGAACGACGACAGCGCTGAAGGGGCATAGATCCGATGGTCCGACAATAACTCTGTGTGACTTAAATTGTGGTTTTCTGTTAACGAACAGTGACGTGTAGCCTATTATGCAAATCAAGCTTTCACGTATGAATCCCTGTAAAGTTGATTTGAATAATTTCGAGGGAAAAATTGTTCTGGGGCCGGGTATCGAATCCGGGACCTTTGGTTTTAACGTACCAACGCTCAGGATAGGGACCAATGGCGGGCTTATGTGAGGGCGGCAATGATCCTCCGGGTTCCTTAAAAGCCAGTAAGTATGTATCTGATAAGTAGAAGAAGGGAAAGATTAAAAAGTAATTATCAAAAATGTTCGTGTGTCCACAACACAAGCAGCAGATATGCCTCTTCCCACCTGCCCCTGATAACCCTTCGACTGTGCGAAGACTGTTCAAGGTGGCCCCAAATAGAAATTGCGGGGCGACACCTACCTGTTGCTCAACGCGTGATAAATGCATTGTTTCCGCCCTTGTGGACGGTATGGCAACGCCGCGCTCGGCCGAGTTTGCCAACAAGTATTTTACACAATTTTAGAACTCGTTGAGCAATGCTGGACCATGACAAATAAACACGCAGTTGCCACAGAGATTCGAATCCCATTCACTCCTCAGTGTGAATTGCAGACATTTCGGATTCGTTTCTTTCCGTTCTAGACACCAGCGCTAACTTTACAGAAACAAGTGAAGGACGCCATTTCAAACGAGTGATTGAAGAAAGCCGATCTGTTCTTTCTCAAATCAATAATAATTCCGTGGCCCGGAGGAAAAAGGTCTTAAGTAAAAATTTTATACTTTTCAGGAGAGTAGTAGGAAGATTGAAATTGGTGTCAATTATAGAGTTTTTTTTTAATTAAGAGGTTTTTCCTGGATATTATCCGTTTGTATTTCTTCTAAAATAGGTAATGTTGCTCATTTAACATTTTTCTTGAGTATGTCCAAAAATAGCCGCACTTAAGCCCTTTTAAGACTAGAACCCAAACTGAGTAGAAGGGAGTATTTAAACATAAGACCTTTTTCATGTCAAAACAAATCAGAAATGTAAATTATTAGGAATGCAAAATGGGTCTTAAACTGTTTACCGTGGTGCTTAAAGTTTTGAAAGGAAAGGGCATCAGTATGTGATAAAATGGCTAAAATATAAATTAGACCTTTTTAATAGGGTAGCATGGAAAGTAAACATGTGGTGTGTGTAAGGAATAAAGTATTAAAAATTCTTAAGTCCTTTTTTCTATGTGTGCTCGATTCAAAAAGTACTTAGGACATTTGGTAACGCTCTATAAATCCAATCAGGAGTCTTATTTGACTAACAGTTTTACCAGATTGTAGAGAATTGTTTCTGCTTTCAGAATATATAAAAATCTCATTTTCACAAAAAATTGACTGAAGATCTTTTTCCTCCCAGCCACAGAATTTATCCATAATAGACAACTCATTTTAAAAGACTGCTGAATTTGATTCGGATAAGGAATATTTCTGGGTCGTACATAGTACATTTTTGTATGGTCTTGTGTTATCCCCATAAAGCTTCTATGAACACAGTCGTAAAAAAGCCATAAATGACAGGTTGGGTTCTGGCTGCATCCCGAAGTTAATTGCTTACAAAGATCCCTTGGAGTTACAGTCCAGAGAAATCATGTACTCTGTGGTTGATAACTCATATTGTAGTCCTTGCTATCTTGTAAAATGTCTTCATAAGGGTGCCTATTACCCATAAACATCTTCTAGTAAATAGATACTATTTCAATATTGTATGTAACTGGAATTATTGGCCTTGGCGGCTGGAGAAACCGATCACTTCTCTAGGTGGAGACAGTTCTGAAGGTGTGATCTTTACCCAGAGTTAGAAGCTCATTATTATACTGTTCTAGCATCTCTGGTGGCACTGTGACGCATATTGCATGACAATGATTGTAATTATATCTCCAGGGAGATAACTGAGCACCCGTACAGGTGTGCGGTATCGAGAAAGAAGTTTAGACTGGATTTGCGAAAAAGTGTTAATACACTATCATAATCGTTAGAAATAATAGACCATACGTAAAGCGATTGGTTGGATGACTGTTTTCTGTATTAGTTGAAGATGATGTTTATTATTATTATTATTATTATTATTATTATTATTATTATTATTTCTCATAGAAGAAAATGGAGAACTAAGAGATTGAGGTTGCTGAGAAAATTTTTCTAATCTAAGAAAATAGAGTACTGATAGAATGAGATTGCTGAGGAAATGTTCTGATCGAAGAAAATAGAGGACTGATAGAATGAGATTGCTGAGGAAATGTTCTGATCGAAGAAAATAGAGGACTGATAGAATGAGATTGCTGAGGAAATGTTCTGATCGAAGAAAATAGAGGACTGATAGAATGAGATTGCTGAGGAAATGTTCTGATCGAAGAAAATAGAGGACTTATAGCATGAGATTGCTGAGAAAATGTTTCTAATCGAAGAAAATAGAGGACTGATAGAATGAGATTGCTGAGAAAATGTTTCTAATCGAAGAAAATAGAGGACTGGTGGAATGAGGTTGCTGAGAGAATGTTTGTAATCGAAGAAAATAGAGGACTGATAGAATGAGATTGCTGAGAAAATGTTTCTAATCGAAGAAAATAGAGGACTGATAGAATGAGATTGCTGAGAAAATGTTTCTAATCGAAGAAAATAGAGGACTGGTGGAATGAGGTTGCTGAGAGAATGTTTCTAATCGAAGAAAATAGAGGACTGATAGAATGAGATTGCTGAGAAAATGTTTCTAATCGAAGAAAATAGAGGACTGATAGAATGAGATTGCTGAGAAAATGTTTCTAATCGAAGAAAATAGAGGACTGATAGAATGAGATTGCTGAGAAAATGTTTCTAATCGGAGAAAATAGAGGACTGGTGGAATGAGGTTGTTGAGAAAATGTTTCTAATCGAAGAAAATAGAGGACTGATAGAATGAGGTTGCCGAGAAAATGTTTCTAATCGAAGAAAATGCAGAAGTGATGGAATGAGGTTACTAGGAAAATATTTCAACGAACAAAATGAAGCAGTTGTGGAGTGGTGTTATTGAGTTAGACTTTCTTCTTGAAGTCTCTCTCAGGGCCATTCTGTCCATGCCAATTGACCACACACACGATCTGCTGGGGGTCGCACCCCTTCACGGACTGTCATCGGCTCGACCCCTGCCGGGCCTTTCCCTTCTTAATTGAAACGTCTGGCCGCCGCTCCTCGTCGATGTGACATTTCGTCCGCCACGCTCGGCTGCTGATTAATCCACACAATCACTCTCCACGCTCGTCCGCGCGTGGAGCCAAATATCAAATCTGTGCAAAGTGAAAACGTGACGTGGCGAGCCCCCATATACAGCAGCAGCAGGGTCCTTACGTCGAATTATTGTACGCTTACTTACAAGACTGGCGTTTATAGGTGAGCCATTGTTTGCTGTAGTTCTTGTTAAGAGTACCGGCGAAGTTCTGAAGAGTGAGGCACGAAACCTCTTTGATGTTTGTTCAGCTCCGATATGGCATCACTGACCCTCTTTAATAATAATAATAATAATAATAATAATAATAATAATAATAATCATCATCATCATCATCACCATCACCATCATAACATTTTGTCCAATATTCTTTTGAGAAGATTAACTCCAAATGTAGATGAAATTACTGTGGTTTTAGGCGTAATAGATCGACTATTGATCAGATATTTTGTAAATCTTGATTACACAACTTTTAACACTGTATCACTTCGCAATATGTATGGTAAGACTTTCCTGTGTTAAATTTCAACGTACCTCGTCTACATGTTTCGACCTATTTATGGGTCATCTTCAGAACTGGTCGTTGTTGGTCTTGGCGCCACTTGTTCTGTTTCCTGCGAGGGTGTGTTCCTGTCGTATAGTGTAGAGTCAAAGAGTGTGTGTGTTTTGAAGTTGAGTTGTGTGTTGAGAATTTCGTTGGGGTGTGTTTTCGTGTGTCTGTATATTTCATATTGTTCTAGTGTTTTTAGTTTCTGGCTTTTTGGTTGAATGTGCAGTATTTCCATGTCTGTGTTGATGTCTCTGTGGGTGTGGTTAGCATTTGTGATGTGTTCTGCATATGTGGAGGTGTTTTGTAATTTTGTTATGGCTGTGATGTGTTCTTTGTAACGTGTTTGAAATGATCTGCCTGTCTGTCCTATGTAGAAGTTGTTGCAGGTGTTACATTTGAGTTTGTATACGCCTGTGTGGTTGTATTTGTTTGTGTTGTTTGTGTGTTGAGATGTTTTTGTGGAGTGTTATTTCTTCTGTATGCGATGTAATTTAATTTCTTGAATGAGGTTGCAATTTTGTGTGTGTTTTTGTTATCGTATGTTAATGTGGTGTATTTTTTGTGCTCTTGTGTTTGCGTTGTATTCTTATGTTTTTTGTGATTATGTTTTGTCTTACGTATTATGTTATCTATTATGTTAGGGTTGTGTCCGTTTTCTTGTGCTATGTATTTGATTGTGTTTAGCTTTAACACAGGAAAGTCTTACCATACATATTCCGAAGATATTTTGTATTCGACAGATATTGGTGAAAAAATGGCTATATAAGGGTACAGTGCATCAGTTATTCATAGATTTCAAAAAGGCGTATGATTCGGTTAAGAGAGAAGTTTTATATGATATTCTTATTGAACTTGGTATTCCCAAGAAACTAGTTCGATTAATTAAAATGTGTCTCAGTGAAACGTACAGCAGAGTCCGTATAGGCCAGTTTCTGTCAGATGCGTTTCCAATTCACTGCGGGCTAAAGCAGGGAGATGCACTATCGCCTTTACTTTTTAACTTTGCTCTAGAGTATGCCATTAGGAAAGTCCAGGATAACGGAGAGGGTTTGGAATTGAATGGGTTACATCAGCTGCTTGTCTATGCGGATGACGTGAATATATTAGGAGAAAATTCACAAACGACTAGGGAAAATACGGGAATTTTACTTGGAGCAAGTAAAGAGATAGGTTTGGAAGTAAATCCCGAAAAGACAAAATATGTGATTATGTTTCGTGACGAGAATATTGTACGAAATGGAAATATAAAAATTGGAAATTTATTCTTTGAAGAGATGGAAAAATTAAAATACCTGAGAGCAACAGTAACAAATATAAATGATACTTAGGAGAAAATTAAACATGGAATGAATATGGGAAATGCCTGTTATTATTCGGTTGAAAAGCTTTTATCATCCAGTCTGCTGTCAAAAAATCTGAAAGTTAGAATTTATAAAACAGTTATATTACCGGTTGTTCTGTATGGTTTGAAACTTGAACTCTCACTTTGAGAAAGGAACAGAGGCTAAGATGTTCGAGAATAAGGTTCTTAGGAAAATATTTGGGGCTAAGAGGGATGAAGTTACAGGAGAATGGAGAAAGTTACACAACGCAGAACTGCACGCATTGTATTCTTCACCTGACATAATTAGGAATATTAAATCCAGACATTTGAGATGGGCAGGGCATGTAGCACATATGGGCGAATCCAGAAATGCACATAAAGTGTTAGTTGGGAGCCTGGAGGGAAAAATACTTTTGGGGAGCCGAGACGTAGATGGGAGGATAATAATAAAAATGGATTTGAGGGAGGTGGGATATGATGATAGACACTGGATTGATCTTGCTCAGGATAGGGACCAATGGCGGGCTTATGTGAGGGCGGCAATGAACCTCCGGGTTCTTTAAAGGCCATTTGTAAGTAAGGAGAAATGTTTTCTTTATTACTTGACATACGTCATTCCCCAAATGAAACCAGTTAGGCTTATATTGTTCGCCACACAAGTGTCACTATGGATTATTCAATGAAAAATTCCAGACCTTCCCGGTTCTCGAACCCTGACCTCCTGAGGCTGTTCGGTTGTCATCGCTCTTGATATAAGATATCTAGATATCTGTTTTACGTGCGCCAGATTGCAGTGTCCTTCCTTCCCTATCAAAGACTTGGATTCACCGTCTCGTCTGGTAGATAACGTGCGCGATTCTTCTTTTTCACAGTTGCCATTGGTTACGGTCTCGTGCCGTCTGCCCCTCAGTCATTAGATCGAGATCTCTTTATTTTGATCTCGTTTGAAGCACTATATATAGGCCTATTTGAATTATTCAATATAAAAACTTCTCTTGACTGCACTAGCCTTGAAATTCAAGCTTGACCTCACAAAGTGACCTATTCCGGAGGAGCGCAAGAGTTTCTGACGTACTCGATTCAATCGTATACCGGATGTCCGTGATGTTCACAAAATTCTGTTATGTTGAAAGTTCCACGAATACCCGAAAATAAAATTGAATTCAAACGCAAACTTACTTGTCACTTGGTCAGTAATTGAGACTCGTTCAGATATGTTCTCTTAATCTGTCACAAAATATCTAAGTATAAGGTAATTTCATCACTATAGAATTTTGTTATTCTAGGTTTAATTTGTAATTCAGTAAATGCAAAAATATTCTTTGTTCTTAACTTCTATGATAAATTGTCTAGCTTTCATTAATCAGGTAATCTTGTCGTACTTTAATTCTTATTGTAATTGTAATTGTAAATTTAATATTAATTGTAATTTTATTCTTTATATTATAGTTGTAATTCCCTGGTAGAGGGGCAGAGTAGGCCTGATTGGCTTATCTCTACCAGGTTAAATAAATAAATACTAATACTAATAAAATAGAGGGAAAGAATCAGGCGACGTTTTCTGTAATACTCACATTTAGAAGGGCGAAACCATCAGTCATTTCATTACTTATTACATCTGTGTGTCCAGGAATGTCTATATAGTGAAACCCCTCATGTACGGACAATCTGTCCGCATCTGGGAGGTGTCCTTTATTGGGAGGGAGGCTCCCCAATCTAACAGTAAATTTATAATATATATTATGTATCCCTTCACGCTTTAAATGAAATGTATTACTGCACTTTAATTATAAATACAGTCTACTGTACTACAGTAAATTCTTTGCAACTTTGAACTAGAATAGATAAGACCGAAAAAGGAAAATACAGTACTGTGCCATGCAATTTTGTTCTAGGTCTACAGTTATGCAGTACTGTAATTTACAGTTTTCAACTTAACCTTTACGTTCAGGTGCCATGTCTCTGGAAACAGAACAACTGATTGAAGTGAAAAGAATAATCCTACTAAACCTACCATGTGTCGAATACAATTTCACGATCGCGGAAACCTTGGACCAATCAGACAAGTTAAATTTTATTGTTTATCCATCCCCTTCCAGTTAACAAGGGTAGCCGGCTGGGCGTGTGGTAGCCTACTAGACCCTTATGTTATGCATCATGTTAAGGAATTTCTCTACAGTTCTCAAAACTAAATTTTCCATTTTTGCAACACATTAGGTCTTGAAATCCAAGTTCTGTCCGCATCAGGAGGTAAAGCAAGCTTTAGGACTGTGAAACAGCTGTCCGTGTCCGTGTCTGAGAGTGTCCGTAAACGAGAGTTAAATTTATCATTATTTCTATATTATTTCAGTTGGGACATATAAATCTGTCCGTATGTGAGGAGTGTCCGTATCTTTGGGGTGTCCGTAAGGAGAGGTTTCACTGTATTTGACCAATGTCACTTAAGCGAAAACATTAGCAAAGAAAAGAATAATAACTCCTCTTAAAACAACGACGTACAGTGGTGATTGGTATACATAAGCCCACTCCTTCTGGCACATATTCTGGCTGCACAATCTTGCGGTTGTATCACTGTGGGTCTCTCGAACCGGTCCCTGTATGACGTGTTGCCTGTATTGTCGATTAGAGCACATCGTGACTAGATAGATGTAAATTTGGCAGCACTGTGTATTTGCATGGCCTTGCTCGGACCACGTGGAGTTGTATCCATCGAGATACATGTCAAACCCACCAGCTGTGGCGTTAATAAACATCTCGCGCAGAACCTGTGTGTCAGGTGACGTCGCTGCATCGAGAACCGGCCCCGACTGGCTCCGCATGTGCGGTGTTCCCACAATACTGACGTCGCAAGGGTAGACCTACCCTCAAGAAAATTAATGTAGAGTGCTGAGGCGTCTCATCTCTTCCCCCTTACTCGTCCTCCTTCCTTGGCCTTCTGTGGTTCTCTCGGTATTTATACAAGATGAACCGTAAGGTCATTAATAGAGGCTGATGTTGATACCCTAAAAACCTACTTAAAATGATCAATAAAATGCTCTTAAAATAAGGAATTATTCTTTGAAATATTTCAAACAAAAAACATTATTACAATTTTAGTCGCTTTTTTGCTTCCTTTTTGAGATAAAAATTGTTTTATATGAAACATTTCATAGCTTGGTTTAGGAAAGACATTGATTTAATTCCGAATTTGCTCGGTCGGCGTTTATATTCTAAGATGCAAGGACGGTTGGAAGAAGAGCAGTTTGGCTTCAGAAAAGGAAAAAGTACAATGGATACAATTGGACTACTACGAACAATCGGCGAAAGATACCTAGAGAATGAAGAAGTGTATACCGGGTGTTTCCGGACTAGCGTTACAAACTTTCAGGGATGATGGGGAAGGGCTCATGTATCAATTTGAGATAAGGAACCCTGGTCCGGAAATGACCGAGTCGAAAGTTACAAGCAAAAATAGTTGTGTGGAAATGAATTAATTTTATTCCTCTGTACACCTTATTTATGTGTATTTATCTGCACATCTTACACATGCTGTATTCATCTGACGTTTATATTGTCTACTTGCGTATTCCACTTAGTGCGTTGTCTGAGGGGTGGAGATAGGAAACTACACTAAAGCAATGCAGATAGCGTAATGTGTAACGGACATGGTCGGTCCTGATATGCACATCTGTAGACAGCAGTGTATGTGTACAAGTTGCAGTGTCCAGTCGATCAGTCCTAGTGAAATGGAGGAGTACACGAGAGCGGAATACGCAGACCTGATTTTAGAAAATGGATGAGCCAATGGGAACAGTAGACAAGCTCACAGATTGTATCGGGACAAGTACCCACGTAGGAGATATCCGGCCCATACCATCTTTCCACGACTGTTCGAAAGGTTAAAGGAAGGAGGGCACACTTCGTGCCAAATTACAATTCCATTTCTACACAACTATTTTTGCTTATAACTTTCGACTCAATCATTTCCGGACCAGGGTTCCTTATCTCTAATTGATACATGTGCCCTTCCTCATCATCCCTGAAAGTTTTTAACACCAGCCCGGAAACACCCTGTATAGTATTTGCAGACTTAGAAAAGGCGCTTGATAGAGTGGATTGGAACAAAATGGTGGACATCCTAAAGAAAATAGGTGTGGATTAGAAAGACAGGAGGCTGTTCAGTAACCTTTATGTGTAACAAGTGAAAGTCAGAAAAGTAGAAGAAATATCTTAAGGAAGTGAACTAAGGAGAGGAGTACAAGGATGCCCTTTATTATCTACCCTGTTCAACTTGGACTCTCACTTTGAGAGAGGAACAGAGGTTAAGGGTGTTCGAGAATAAGGTGCTTAGGAAAATATTTGGGGCTAAGAGGGATGAAATTACAGGAGAATGGAGAAAGTTACACAACACAGAACTGCACGCATCGTATTCTTCATGAGGAACATTAAGGGCCCATTCACAATGAAAATTAAACGTAACCGTAACATAAACACAGAAGTTTGCGCCCAGGCTACCAAATGGGATCATTCACAATGATTCACATAAGCATTGACATAAACATTACCGTAAGACGTTAACATGAAAGTTCGCAAACTCAGAACTTCCATGCTTATGCTTACGTGATTTGCAAACAGAACACAATCGTGGAGCGCTGAAATATACGACAGAATATGAGGAAATGGCGTCGTTGTTATGTTTCCATGGTTACCAAATATGTTTGCTGTTATGTTTTTGTTTCCATCGTGAATGATGGTATGACTTCTTGATTTTACCGTAACGTTTATATTCTTAAGTTAACGCTTACATTATGTTTAATTTTCATTGTGAATGAGCCTTAAATCCAGACGTTTGAGATGGGCAGGGCGTGTAGCATGTATGGGTGAATCTAGAAATGCATATAGAGTGTTAGTTGAAAGACCTTGGGTAGGCCAAGGCGTAGATGGGAGGATAATATTAAAATGGATTTGAGGGGTTGGGGTAGATGGTAGAGATTGGATTAATATTGCTCAGGATAGGGACCGATGGGGGCTTATGTGAAGGTGGCAGTGAACCTCCGGGTTTTTTTTTGATTGGTTATTTAACGACTCTATATCAACTACGATGTTATTTAGCGTCGATGGAACTGGTGATAGCGATATGATATTTGGCGAGATGAGGCCGAGGATTCGCCAGAGATTGCCTGACATTTGCCTTACGGTTGGGGAAAACCTCGGAAAAAACCCAAGCGGGAATCGAACCCGCGCCCGAGCGCAATTCCGGATCGGCAGGCAAGCGCCTTTACCGACCGAGCTACGCCGGTGGCTCCCGGGTTTCTTAAAAGTCATTTGTAAGTAAGCAAGTATAATGTTGTGCATATTGTTTTAAGATCTTGTTTTCGAACATGTTTATTGACATGTTTTTTTGTGGTGTTGGTCTCATTGTGTCTGGACAGAATCACTGTCGTATTTGATAGCATAACATTATTATGATGGGTTGTGTATTTAGTATTACTAGCAGCATCGTAGAGTGGCAGGCATACAAGGAAGGTTCTGTAGTCCTTATAAGACATTGAATGACGCAATGTCAATGTTGCCGTTCGCTTACTTGTTAGTAAGTGACTGGAAAAAAAAAATAGATGTGTAGCTAATACGCAATATTGTGTCTGAGGCTCATAAAGTTGGCTTCCTCTTACTGTCTCAACATATTCTAACAAGGGACGTCACTCATCTTAAATAGTGCTTGCATAGCAACTGTGTTTTATTTGAGAGGTTATGGAATGTAATCGAGAATATGAAACATTTATCAGTTATCGTTAAGCTTGTTTGAAGTTCCGGAAATTTAAAATTTCTTCGTCGAATTCAAAAAAAAAAATGTTTTTGGCTTATACGATTTGGTATTTAGTATTTATTTATTTAAGCTGGTACAGATAAGGCCGTGAGGCCTTCTCTGCCCCTCTACCAGGGGATTACAACTATAATATGAACAATAAAATTACAATTAATATTAAATACGATCGCATAAGCAATTAAATGGAATCCCTCTCGATAGCATGAACTTTCTGATAACTGTTCAATCTTTGTCAAGCGACATGAGCATCCCATTGGATCTGTACAGTATCTAAGGATCACGTCTGTGATCACTGGGGGTAATTATATATTTTTGGAATCAGCAGGCGTTTACAAAAATGTATAGGCCTGATTGTGAAGTTGTGAGAATCCTCTTGTGAGAAAGGAGACTTTTTTATATAGTAGTTATCGCCGTAAATTTTATTTATTTATTTGTTTATTTATTTATTTATTTAACCTTGTGAAGTTAAGGTCACCACCTCAACATTACATATATTACGCTAGATGGCAGCAGTGTGTTATGATTAGTTGTTTCCTTGTTATTTTTATAAGAATGATGTTCAAGAGTATAGTCGGAAGAGAAATGACATCGATAGAATCAGTCTTGCGTTGTGATAGTTACATTACGACTTTAGTTTGTTCCATTGCATGTGAATACGTGTGTTGTATAGCACGGTATTATTATTTCATTCGTAAACATGTGTTGCGCGTTTAATTAGCTTCGAATTTTTCTCTTGCTGCGTTCTTTATTTCCACAGCGATGTCCTCATTTGTTCATCTTCTTGGAAGAGACAGTACTTCCATCGGCTCGCACCTCTCCCCCCTCGGTGTGCCTACATACACACGTCAAAACAGACAGCAACGCCACCATTGCTTTTCGGTAATCGTTCCTTGCGCGAGCTATATCAGTTGTTGATTGTACTCTGTGGACTGTTACTAGTCAAGAAGGCTTTGTTGATTCGGTTTCATTTTATTAAAACAGTTGCATTCCACTTCAGTTATCCGGATCCCAGTAATCAACGTCACTTGACAGATGATTTTCAATAAATCTTAGTATTATACAATCTCTGATACGTGACTATCCATAATATCATATAGCAGAAACTGTAATATAACCAGGCTTCGGTCCTGGGCACAGAAACGCATGAAGTTCAGAACGCACGGACGATAGTGTTCTGTTGGTCGAGTGGAGTGGGAGATGAAGAGCGCCGTTACTTCGTGTCTCAACATGTAAACAGTCCGTCACAGCACTGCACAAAATATATTTCACCCTGTACAGATGCAGTATATACAGTAAATTCCTAGTGTAGACAATAAATATCTACCATTAAAGTATTAACGTGAGTTGTAACCTTCAATCAGGTGTCCCTACGCCGAAGTCTGAACATACCTAAATAATATACACATATATTAGAAAAGTTTTAATTAGGGATGGTGAAGTAAACAATAAAACCTTTAATTAACGATGATGAAATAAAAATAAACATGAATAAGTTTAAAAGAAACAATTATTGAAAGTACAATTTTCAAATTTGAATGTTTTAGTGGTTGGTGGTTCAGTTGATGTTATATTGGACGTGTGTCTTCAAATTTGTACCATCTCAACATTATAAATATTACGCTAGTAAATGGCAGTAGTGTGTTATTATTAGCTCTTGTCTTGATATCAGTTGTGCCAACTATGGAATCTTCATTGAACTCTGTGGAAGGTTACTGGTCAAGAAGGCTTTGTTGATTCAGTTTCATTTTTATTAAAACAGTTGCATTCCACTTCAATTATCCCGATCCCAGTAATCAACGTCACTTGACAGATGATTTTCAATAAATCTCAGTATTAAACAATGTCTGATACGTGACTATTCATAATATCATGTAGCAGAAGCTATAACAAACATAACCTAAATAATATAAACGAGTGTTAGAAAAGTTTTAATTAGGGATGATGAATTAAACAAGAAAACTTTTAATTAAGGATGATGAAATAAAAAATAAACATGAATAATTTTAAAAGGAACAATTATTGAAAGTACAATTTTTAAATTTGAATGTTTTAGTGGTTGATAATTCAGTTGATGTTATATTGGAAGCGTGCGTAAAAGAAATGGAACTCGTTGATGTACATGGTTTATTCCTCAACTTATTCAGGATTTCCGAATGGTGCTCTTCATTTATTTGTAAATAGGGTTTCAGGGAAGATGCATAGGTATGACCAGTGATCTTTATTAATTCTTGTTCTTGAATGCCAATGCGAGTCATATTTGAAACTGCTGTGCATCGACTGGAGTGGTTTGTAATTTTCTGTTTTTTTTTTTTTTTTTTTTTTTTTTTTACGTCCAGACCAGTGCAGTTTGAAATGTTGGGGGGAGGGGGAATGCTAGGGTAGTGATAAAAATAAACAAATGCTAGGGAAGCGATAAAATTAAAAAAAAAATGCTAGGGACACGATAAAATTGTACGATAAGCAGCTATGATTGGTTGAAAGACGTCTGTTCGTACAGTTTTATTGGTCAAAAGTAGTATGACGTAGTAAAAGTGTAACAGTATATTGCGGTTTTTACGTATATGAGAATGATAGAGGTAGAATTACTCCGAGAAAACCCGTCCTTTTTTCAGCTTGTATTATGAGTAGACATCGGATTTTTAGGCACTAAAAATTGCAGTTTTAGGCGCCTAAAATAAGCTCAAAATTTGTGAAATTAGGCTCTATTTTAATGAAAATAGGCATTTTAGGCACATCAAGGTATCATACTTACTTCTTTCACTGAAATTTTTAGTTATAACTAAAATACGCACAAAAAGTATGTTTAAACATTAAAAAAGAATACTATATTATATTTATAAACAGAGCTGCACAAATTTAATATATTGAAACTAATGAAATAATGATTATTGATATCAAGATTACTCATTTTAAGTTATTGAAATTCAGTTCCATTCTCAGACTTTATTATAATTATCTGCACAGTACACCACCAGAATTTTTTTCTAAATTCTCCATAGTTAACCTTTGCCTTTTGTCACTGAGAATCATTTTGAAAGCAGGCGCAAAAATACAAAGTTCCACTTATTGTTGCATTTCCTGGTAGTGTTAACACTAGGAGGACCATTCTTTTAAATATTTTGTAACGGTTTACCCTACTAATTCGCAGTTTTATGACTTTTCATAAATATTTCAAAAACACTCTTTCTCCAAAAATTGTGATTTTATGACACTCTAAAGGGCAGTACAGCTAATCGGTTTGAGACAGAAAACAGTCATTTTTATAGTATAGTATATCTCTGAATCGGTAGCAGCACATGTTGTGATTGTTGCCTGCTTCAAAACTAAGGTTGGTTCTTTGTCGGCATTTATGCCTCCAAACATGTTAAATTCGGTGAAATCTATTGCGAGTGTCGTGAGATTCAAAACATTTTGTTTCCTTTATCAATGGTTTCATGGCCGGTGTGAAGCAAACTTTCCACTTTTTAAATGCCTTAAATTTCGCAGTGAATGCATGTATAAATTATAAAAAGTAAGAGTAAAATGCGAAACTTTACAGTGAGTTAGGCATTTTTAGGCGAATATTAACAAATTAGGCTCTAATAACCATTTTAGGGCACTATAAAACTCTTTGAATACCTTTCAATTTCCATGAAACACAAATATTAATAATTATTTTTACTTTTCTCCTAAAGAAACAAAATAGGCATTTGCCCCAGAATCCGATGTCTGATCATGAGAAATTTCATGAGCAGACAATGGCTGTCTTTTAAGACCGTTTTTCTGTCTGTATATTTTAGACGCTTAAAGTGATATTACATAATTCTTCTGGCTTAATACGGCGAACTAGATAAAGGTACAACGTGGCGGACTTCCACCCGGACCTCGTATCAGAATTTCGAGATAGTCAGGCTATGGTTGGCGCGTAGTTTATTCCAAACTGCGCTCCAACGGACGCCGAAATCCAGGTCAATGCCAAGGCGAAGTCGTGCTCGGGATGGCAAGTGTTGAAAGGAAAAGTGAAACCTATAGCTTAGTCACTAGGATGCCTCCCCCCCCCCACATGTTGGTAATGCAGCCGTCTGTCAGATCCTCTCATCCCACATTCGCAACTTCCCAATACCTTGCTTGTAAGCCAAGTCTTCTTGAAGTAGATGTGAGTGTTGCCAGGTTGCTGGGATTTTATATCGCTCTGGATGAGAATATAAAGCGTTCGATCTACCAAAGAGATTCCGAGTCATATCTGCTATAATCTCGATTAAGTAGAAGCTGTTATTCCTTTTTAACATCTATTTTTAACTACACGGGATATTTAGCGCCTTATTTAGACATTCTGCCGCCCCGGGGAAATTATATTTTGCCGCCCCGTTCTTTAATCGATTCATTGCAGTGCAAACAGTCAGCAGGGTCATTACTTCGAAAATTCTAGCAGTCATAAATCATACGTACTCAGCTTCAAACAGAAGGGTTGTGATCTTGGAATAATTGATGAAAAATTGACGATCATACAACATAACTTAAAAATGTCATTTAAAATATAAATGACTATAAAAATAAGTTTTTAAAATAACTTACTTACTTACTGGATTTTAAGGAACCCGGAGGTTCATTGCCGCCCTCACATAAGCCCGCCATCAGTCCCTATCCTGAGCAAGATTAATCCAGTCTCTACCATCATATCCCACCTCCCTCAAATCCATTTTAATATTATCCTCCCATCTACGTCTCGGCCTCCCCAAAGGTCTTTTTCCCTCCGGCCTCCCAACTACCACACTACTGGGTGTTCATTTCAAAGTGTGTCATGACGTCACTGTTGTTGGGTCACCGATTTGAAGCGAGTTTCAGTTTATATGTCAGAGACGTTGCCTATTATTTAAGGCGTTCTTCAATCTGAACTTGAGAACGTGTACGGTATAACTTGAACGTCGTAGCAACAGATGGCGGTCTGTACGGTCTGTGTGCTACCATAACCTCTTTCGAACTGTGTTTTGCGCCGGCAAGTCGTACGCAGGGTATTTGTTATCATCGGTTGCGTACGGTAACATTCCACAACACAAATCAAATGCTCCGTGTCCATGTTGACCGTCGAAGTTAATGTCAACAAATACGTAAGTAATCGTCTTAACCCTCTCCCCATATCCCGACAGTACGTATTTCCAAACAGTTCACATTCCTGCCACTACCGGCGTTACCGTACGTATCGGCACGTACTCTTCAGAATGAACGCCGTACTTGCTAGCCAACTTCTCTGCCTCTTAGATTATACACCTGAGCAGCGGAAGTGTAGGAAGATTGAATTCTCTAGGCTCATCAGCTAGCCACATGACGGCATACAGCGAGCCAAGACACATTTTGAACTGAACACCAAGTATATGCATTTCTGGATTCGCCCATACGTGCTACATGCCCTGCCCATCTCAAACGTCTGGATTTAATGTTCCTAATTATGTCAGGTGAAGAATACAATGCGTGCAGTTCTATGTTGTGTAATTTTCTCCATCCTCCTGTAACTTCATCCCTCTTAGCCCCAAACATTTTCCTAAGCACCTTATTCTCAGACACCCTTAACCTATGTTCCTCTCTCAAAGTGAGAGTCCAAGTTTCACAGCCATACAGAACAACCGGTAATATAACTGTTTTATAAATTCTAACTTTCAGATTTTTTGACAGCAGACTGGATGATAAACGCTTCTCAACCGAATAATAACAGGCATTTCCCATATTTATTGTGTGTTTAATTTCCTCCCGAGTATCATTTATATTTGTTACTGTTGCTCCAAGATATTTTAACTGTTTTTTACGGCCATGGGTTGTTAGCCCTTCGCCCAACCCCCAAGCTGGAGGACCACCCCTCATCGGCTGTCCGCGACTGCTTATTCAATATATTCGCAGCTACCCTCCATATCTGGAGGCCGTCTCCTCGATCCGCAACCTGAGGACGCGCCATGCCGTGGTGATAGGGACCCACAATACATGGTCTAAATTACTGCTATGATTAAAGACTGTAGCAATTTTGGCTTTTGGTTCAAACAACCTTAAAGATTTTGTACTGTTAGTTTCATAACTATGAGAATACAATTCAAAATTACTTGTTTTTGTAATATTTAGATAAGCCATTAGACTGAAGCATGTTCAATTAAATAAAGTGTCACTGATGAGATTCCAACCTGTCCTTGAGCATTTGAGTAAACAACAACAATATTAAATGTCGTTGTCGCCATTTTTTTCGCGTAATTCCGTACAAATATCATTGACTATTTAAGAAAGCTGCATGTTTAATTTTGATACTGCTCCGGCCTACCCATTGGTAAATATGGGCCTGGGGATATTTAGAGACAATGAGCTGTTGGCATGGCATTTATTATATTAACCGAAAACAATTTTGTGTTTGAAAGTATGAAAGTCTGCAGTTTCTGTCGGGGAGCTGATTTAAGTGTCAGTTGTTTGTATTCAGGTTTTTTTAGTATGACGCAAAAGGCAAGGAAGTGTTTGCTTAATCCATTTCTTAAATAAACATCTGCAAACACGCATCTGTTTTAGTTCGGCTTCTTTATGATTTATTGCAGTAATTGTAATTATGGTTATTCAGGTTTTGCGTAAAGCGTTGAACTATAAAGGGCAAACTGCAGTAACCGTGGCCTATTTGGAAATACTGAGAAGTGATGAAAACTGCGACAAGACATAATTAGAAAACTCGCACCTTGGAATCGATCACTTGGACCATTACCAAGAAATGGTCCATAACATGCTCTATTCATTGTTTAGCGCTTGTACAGAGTTTCCTAGAATGAATGGTGAGGTTTTACGAGTTCACTGTGAAGAATTTATTATATGTACTGGATTGAAGGTGCTTCTTTTCAGTTCAGTAATTTAAACAGTTTCCAGATAAAGTTAGTAAATTTCAATATGATTACCAGAGACCAGATTTTAAAGGGAAAATTGTTCATCAAAAAATTCCAAAAAAGAGAACGTTATAGCAACAAAAAAAAAAAAAAAAAAAAAAAAAAAAAAAAAAAAAAAAAAATTGAAAAAGAACTATATTACTCCCCAAAACACACTTCAGCACATTCATGGATATACATGGGACACAAAATCTTACATTTATCTCTTCACAACATAAAGAAAGTGTTGTATTTGATATAGTCAAAAAAGGACTTTAAAAAGGACTATATTACTCCCTCAAAAGGGTGCTGTTTTAATTGAAAACACAATTCAGCTCATTGATGGATACACATACCATACACAAGCTTATATTTATCTCTTCACAACATAAGGAAAGTGTTGTATTTGATATAGTCAACAAAGGACTTCAAAAAAGGACTGTATTACTCCCTCAAAAGGGTGCTGTTTTAATTGAAAACACAATTCAGCGCATTCATGGATACACATACCAGACACAAACTTATATTTATCTCTTCACAACATAAGGAAAGTGTCGTATTTGATATAGTCAAAAAAGGACTTTAAAAAAGGACTGTATTACTCCCTCAAAATGGTAGTATTTTAATTCAAAACACACTTGAGCACATTCATGGATACACATAGCACACACAAGCTTATATTTATCGCTTCACAACATAAGGAAAGTGTTGTATTTCATCACATTCAAGATTTCAGCACAGTCTACTATATATACAGTCACGAAGCTTGAGTTTTGAGGGTGCTAGAAACAATAGACTGTGACGGTAATATTTTGCATTGCCTGTAATGAGGCGATATTAGCGATCCTAGTGGTGAGCAACTATCTAATGTTTGCATATTTACTACGTATTGAGCTTCGCGGCTGTATATACTAGACTGTGATTTCAGTATGTTTCAATATGATTCTGCCTCTTTGATGACCACTCAGCATCAATTGAAACCAGAGGTGAAAATTTTCTTTTTATCCTGAACTCTAAATCAGGACACATTATTAGTTTTCAATGTCTGGAATCAAAAGAAAAACGATATTTATTTTCGCTTGCTCAGGAAGTTATAGGCCTATCGGAAAAAAATATAGGAAACTTATCTAAATGTTTGCGATATTCTGTTAAAAAAGGACCAAAATGAGAGATGTTTAAAAAAAAAAAAGAGGGGAAAGGGAATATGAACTAAAAAAAAAAAAAAGCCCACATAGTTTTGAACCTCGTAATTAATTATTTCATGTTTCGTGTTGAAATAAAAAAAAATCCCTTTAAAATCCGGTCTGTAATGATTATCGTGACCAGTATGACAGACATCTAAGCGAAATTCAGTTTCAGCCCACACTCTGACAAGAACATCTGACATATTATTGCTTGTGATTACTTGTCTCAGTCTTCGTTTTAGGTGATCAAGATTCTCAATTGTTTCACCGTAAACCTCATTCTTGACGTATATACTAGACTGTGGCTACTCTATTTTCTACCACGGGCATCTTACTCCTTAGCGGACTTGAGCTGATGCTGCCCGCAGTGCTCTCCGGCACAGATAGACTCCTCCCCCATATGCATGAAGTTATCCTCAGATCCCTGGGACGGACCATAGGTACATTTAAATGAACATCTGCAAATTCGCATCTGTTTTAGTTCAGTTTACTAGTGATTTATTTCAGTAATTGTAGTCAGCGTGTGCGTTTAAAGCCTTAATGGTAAAATATAACTCATAATAGCAGCAACCTTGGCTTAGAAAATAGCGACAAGCTATTAATTAGAATACTGGAACCTTGTAATCGATCTTTTGGGCCATAAAATACCCAGAAATGTCTCATGACATGTTCCGATTGATGGTCTACCGGTTGTAAATTATAACTTTAATAACTGATTGATTGCCATGAAGGTGCTGTTATAATTTATTTATTTCATTTGTAATATATGTTCATTCAGAAATGAATTATATCAAAGGACAGACGTAGTTTCTATCAACATATAATCTAGTACTTCAGTGAGGGATGAATTACAGTAGAAGTTGTGTTTCGGGAGAGTCCTAGGCTCAAATTAATTTCTGCACTTCCTTGAAAGAGAATTTAGGGTGGTGAGGGGGAATCTATGTGATCTCCAAGGCTGTTGCCACTTGTCTCACTTCGTTTTTCACTTTTGCATTGAAGGAACGATGGACTTCAAAGTGTTATGACTGTAAATTTGCAGTACGTAAAAGAACCCTGCTCCTGATAGAGAGCTACAGACAAAATTTGTCGGCAATTTTTACCCAGTTCAATTTGAATGCCGAGTATAGATGTTTCACTATTATAGTGGTAGCTGTCCTACGTCTTTGTTGCTATGAGGTATTTATTGTTTCTCAGAATCGGTTGAGATAAGAGGCCAGGAGGTCTATACTGTTTTCGCTGTAAGAAAAATCCTAATGTAAACACAAGCACGTGGCTGTCATACCCGTGATTGGCTCATAGTCGAAACACTCACACAACGCAGGAAAATATAGTCCGTATTTAGAAACTATGATCTTGTATTATTTGAAAATAAAAAATTGAAGTCTAGTTGTTAAATACAATGAAACATATAACTTCACTCATATGTAAAACGATATGTAAAAGAAAAGCTACTTTTATATTTTGTTATGTGCTATGAACGCGGATGAATACAAACAGTAATACCGAGGTAGTCTGTTCTTGGAACAAGCTGGCGTCACTTGAGCTCGTAGTTGTTCACGTAAGCACGTGGTACTGAAGTATGGCTTCTGCATCCTCGGTGTGTGTGGTTATTAATCATAAGAGTGCAAACCCTCTGAAAAGCGGAGAAAAACAAATAGTCTTAAAAGTAGCCTATATAATAAGTTATGTGAGTTTTAATTATAGTAATTATAAAGTAAATGTTTCCTAAGCAAACGAATGCATAGTAGTGAGGTTAGGCCTACTTGACGAGTAACGGGAAATGTTTAACATGAAACAGAATGTACAACAGTAGGCGGGAACATGTACTGAGAATCTATGGCGCCAAACAGCGGCCAATGAAGCCTCACTTCAGTCACGTGCCATTGTTTATATTAGGATTTTTCTTACAGCGAAAACATTATATGCATTGCGTGTAATAATCGCGTGGCGAAAAAAAGAAATAGTATATTACGATAAAAGGGTGGGAAGTGCTTTTTACTAAATCGAGGAAAAGTTTGAAAAATGAGCAAGATAAAGTTGTTTTGAAGTCTCTTGAAGCAACACAAATCTCGCTATTTTTTTAGCAAGTAAATTATCGCTTTAAAGAATTCCGTTGCATGGAAGTAGACTGGCAGGATATCGACAAGTGACGGAAGCGATGCACGAAATCTGTACTACACACACCACGAGCACCTCATCATCCCAAGATTATTGCCCAACTTGTAGCTATGGTAACTGCGGCCTGCATGTGGGACACGTCCACCTCCCACACCACACATGACGTCATGGCACGAGGAGAGGTGCTGAGGCCCATACTGGACACGTTCAAAGTGATGCGGCAAGTTGGCCCACCGGTAAACTAAAGATGATCATCATCAGGTTTGCAGGCCTGTGCCAAGTGTACCCAAGTGAGCGGCTATGGTTTGAAGGTAGAGCTAGTACAATTTACAGCTGGCGTGCCGTGCCTTTTTATCATTCGTGGCTTTCCTCTGCTCGCCTAGGAAAATGCCTGAAAAACTACTGTAAAATGAATAACGACTGTTTGAAATATTTTTATTACTACGCTGTACACTGTAGGGATGATATTCTTTTAAATATATTTATATTACCATTGCTTATGTGTGGTAAAATAGAAAAGTGCTATGTTATCATTTTTTTATTATCACCATCAACCAATTGTGGGTTTGAATCCCGCGTATTTTCTTAATGTGACGTCCTGTGATATTTTAGACGGAGGCCCGGCGTCGTGCTTACCTTCGGTCACGAGAGTCCCACCGTATGTGTATGTCTAATGTTACTTACTCACAAATGGATTTTAAGGAACCCGCAGGTTCATTGCAGCTCTCACATAAGCCCGCCATCGATCAATTTCTTGTGCAAGATTAATCCAGTCTCTATCATCATATCTCACCTCCCTCAAAATCCATTTAATATTATCCTCCTATCTATGTTTCGGCCTCACCAAAGGTCTTTTTCCCCTCCTGTCTCCCAATTAACACACTATATGCATTTCTGGATTCGCCCGTATGTGCTACATGTCCTGGATTTAATGTTCCTAATTATGTCAGGTGAAGAATACAATGCGTGCAGTTCTGCGTTGTGTAACTTTCTCCATTCTCCTGTAACTTCATCCCTATTAGCCCCAAATATTTTCCTAAGAACCTTATTCTCAAAGACACCCATAATCTTTGTTCCTCTCTCAAAGTGAGAGTCCAAGTTTCACAACCATACAGAACAACCGGTAATATAACTGTTTTATAAACTCTAAGTTTAATATTTTTTGATAGCAGACTAGATGACAAAAGCTTCTCAAGCGAATAATAACAGGTATTTCCCATATTTATCCTGCGTTTATATGTTAGGTTGCGAAAACTTCTGGAGAAGGCAAAACACCATTGATGAATTGTTATTGTATGGGTGTACCTTTAGGCCTACAGACTTTCGAGCTTTTATTTGTATGTGTAGGCCCCAGCAGTAGAGAAGTTGTTATTTTCTTATTCACTTGGTCAGCTGTTTAACTTTATATCATAGATTACTTTAAGAAAAGAACATCACGAGTCAGTTCAGATGGGATATTAAATTTGAATATACTATGCCATAGATTTAGGCTACGGTTTACTTATGGTATTAACATATATGCATATATGCAGTATTTTTTTCTCCAACGATGTCTTAAATATGCACCCTTTCTAGTTCAAACAATAGTGGAAGAGTGATTCTGTGAAAGATAGAAAACATTATTAGAAAATCTTAATTGGTCCGGTAGCATTTTCACCCACATTTAATTACCATCAACAAAAAGTTATTTAATAGATTCTAAGGAAATGACGTAATTGAACGTGGGATTATTCAAAAGTCACGAAAAACTTGAAAGTCCTCTTTATTAAGAAGTAATTTATAGACAAATAATACAGTTTGCTTCATAAAAAAGAGTAAGATTTATTCATGTATAAACTAATTTCTGAGATGGGTACCCGTAGCCTAGCAAATTGATTCACATTTCATGTTCCATATTCTGAATTGTGTCTAATTTCTTAAACTTCTTGTAAAATCATCGCACATTGACATCGTTAGCTACTGACGATCTACCACAACGCCTTTTTACGTGCCACAGAACCGTTCTCTTCAAGTTTTGTACAAGCTTCCACATTAGCACAAATTGCGTGGTCCACAACATAATCTATTTAGAGTTGTGATTCCTCTCAGTTATCTGGAAAAATCTCTATTACATTCATAGTGACATTGAGTAAGGCCAGTTTGCCATAGCAACAATAGTGAAACAATTGAAAGAGAAGTTTCTGTGAAAATAATTCCAAATTATTATTTTATGAACAAAACTGAGTTACTGTTATAGGTACCGCCAGTTAATATATCTCCTAAAAAAGCAAACGGAAGTAGCAGTTCGATAAATGAAATTATCGATACCTATTGTTTGAATCGGTATGGCATAGTTGCGCCCCGAAGAAATCAGGTAGCAGAATGGACATGGCGTAGTTGCGCCCCGATGGGCATAGTAGGGGAGACTGTTGTACCTTTAGCATAGTGTACCTTTGAACATTTTTTGGTTTTTAATGTTTGCTACTACCTAGAGGGCTAAAACTGAAGTAGATTGTAGAGAAAGCCGCTAAGTAGCTCTGGTCGCAGTTTCAGTTTGATTTATTGCAAAGTGTGAGTTCCGTGGACAAAATAAGTTTTTTTAGTACTAAAAGTAAGCATTTCGTTCATTGATGTATGTTTTCTAACACAAAACCAGATTGCATTTGTTAATATCTTTCAAGTACAGTGTGTTCCCTATCATCTGGTGAGTAATAACATATTTTAATTTCCATGATTTATTTGACTCTCTAGTTTTCGGAGCCATATTTGTTTAAACGTGCACCCTCTTGTACCTTTGAACACAAAACATCTTGTACCATGGAACATGTTCCAAATTACACGATACTATCGGTTTTTGTTTTTCTTTTATTTTAAGGTCATGTCACGAAGTAAGTCTGGAATTAAAAAGGCCCCCAATTGATTCGGATGCATTGAAGAAAGCTATTGAAGCAGTTATTGCTTCTCCAGGAAATAAAATATCAATCAGAGAAGCCTGCTCTGGTTTATGATTGCAAATACATTTTAAATATAATTGTCAGTTTTTACAGCTGTATTCCCACCTATAGTCCATGTGTTCCAACTTACAAGAGGGTATGTTCCAAGGTACATGATCCTGTTGTACCTTTGAACACATTACATATCCCTTCATTTTATTTTTTCCACCCTAAATAGATCTGTAAAACAGGAAAATACATACAGAAAGTTGTAAAGGAATCTTCAATAATTATTTCAAGCATTTTTTCATTTAAAACATTTCATTTCCCAAAATTAAAAAAAAAATATGTGAAAAGTGTTTAAAGGTACAACAGTCTCCCCTACACATGAAAGTGATTGTCATAAAATAAATAAATTACTTTAAAAAATATAGTGGGAGCTGTATATTTTTTAAGAACATGTATATATTTTACACGCTTCTGAATTCCTCGATCACGTGGTTTAAAAACCGGAGTCTTTCACGGTATGTCATATTATTGCAGTTCTTTTTCAAATTTAAGCTGTTCAAAGTTATATTATGCTTTTAGCTGTATATCTTTTAAAACTGTTAAAAATACTGGAAAGTTGATGTTCTTGGTAGAATGATTTGCTATAAGCTTAACTGGCGTGGAATCATTCACATGCATTTGTCGTCAGTTCATTTGATGTTGAGTTGCACGCCCACATTTCAGCAGGAAATGGGGCTTCTGGTGTAATGTGTATTGTCAACAAATAATCGCTGTAGGCATCTATTTGTTTATTCACTGGCTTATCACTCATCAAGTCTTAAGTAAAGCAACTTTTCCCTTCATGTGGAAACAGGAATATCAAGCCAAACTTGTGTTTCAATCATTTTCCTATAAAATGAAACGTTATACATAATCTTTACTGCAACAGGAAGGAAATGTATTTAGATTAAACATAACGGACGTAAACTCACCTTTTCTCCACTCTCAGGATTTTTGTATGAATAATTGATAACCAAAATTTGTTTGTTTACATATATTATCACCATGGCGGGTATTTAAACACTACAAGGTTCAGGAAAAATATCTGCGTAAAAACTGTAATGAATAATGAAAAGTTTGTAGAAGGCAGTGACATTACGTATTATTGGAATATATAAAAAAGTGAATTGATTTTATTAAGTTGGCAATATTAGAACAGCAATCGATAATATACTATTTCCAGATAAGAATATGAATCGATATAATCAAATATGCTCGCGGCCAGTGTTGCCAAGTTAGCGGTTTTGTAGCTAAATCTGATGTTTTCAGGACTATGGTCAGCTACAGAATTTTACCATCAGCGGCTAGCTATTTATTTGGCGTTTTTTGATGATTCCGGCAGAAGGAGACGATATTTTTAAGTTTTTTTTTTCTGTAAAGATATAGCCTAATTGTTTTTACATGTAGCCTACTTGAGGACAACAATATTAGTTAATCATAAACCAGAGTTTAATATGCTATTATCACAATTTTTCATTGTGCGAGTATAAAATATCAACGTTTTATGTTAACTCGATTTGGTACAATCATGTCTATTTCCTGCCTAATCCATTGTTGTTGTACAAATAAGGCATGCCACATCTGTTAAACTCTTAGTCTAATCATGTATGCATTGTTTTTGTAAGTTAATTGATATATTTAATTATAAAGAGTAGATAATGAACTGAAATATTTTCATTTATGATAAATTATATTATATATTATTTAATTTATCATTCCGAATTATAGTTTATGTAACACAGACATACTTAAAACTTAAAACCAGACTCATTGTTGGCAGGCACGTTTCCAGCTCAGTGTGAAATCAGATTACGAAACGACTGGTGTGATTGTGAATGTGATCGTTTCCGAAGTGTCCAGTATATTCTTGAGCTACTTCATTCAATTTCCAATAAATATGCCGCGTATAACTCCATACATTCTAAAGTTTAGAGATGTGGGGGGGGGGGGAAACAATGTGTTGAAAGATTGGGTGGAAAAGTTGTCGGTGATAGTTGGAAAGCTCGGTGTAAATGGTGTAAGGTGATATATTGAATGCAAAATATTCATATTTAGTTGTCCATACGAATTTGCATAGAACATAGAGCCTACAAAGTGATACACACTTTTCATAATTTAGTCTACATTTTTATAAAGTTCTCCAGTTTCTGAAACTGTACAGTTTGTATTTCAAATTTGGAAGTGATGTGTTAAGAAAAATCTGGAGTTTTTCAACTACAGTTTAGAGGGGGGTTTTTTAGCTTGTGCAGCGGTAAATGTAATTCTGAGTTTGCAACACTGCTGGCGGCACCTACAATGCATCTGAGTCATATATAATCAATTCATTTGCCATTCGGCAGCTTGCTACAGACTTCTGTTTTCATTCCCTTTTTATATGAATAAGTACTTACTTACTTACTTACTTACTTACTTACTTACTTACTTACTTACTTACTTACTTACTTACTGGCTTTTAAGGAACCCGGAGGTTCATTGCCGCCCTCACATAAGCCCGCCATTGGTCCCTATCCTGAGCAAGATTAATCCATTCTCTATCATCATATCCCACCTCCCTCAAATCCATTTTAATATTATCTTCCCATCTGCGTCTAGGCCTCCCTAAAGGTCTTTTTCCCTCCGGCCACCCAACTAACACTCTATATTCATTTCTGGATTCGCCCATACGTGCTACATGCCCTGCCCATCTCAACCGTCTGGATTTAATGTTCCTAATTGTGTCAGGTGAAGAATACAATGCGTGCAGTTCTGTGTTGTGTAACTTTCTCCATTCTCCTGTAACTTCATCCCTCTCAGCCCCAAATATTTTCCTAAGCACCTTATTCTCAAACACCCTTAACCTATGTTCCTCTCTCAAAGTGAAAGTCCAAGTTTCACAACCATAAAGAACAACCGGTAATATAACTATTTTATAAATTCCAACTTTCAGATTTTTCGACAGCAGACTGGATGACAAAAGCTTCTCCACCGAATAATAACAGGCATTTCCCATATTTATTCTGTGTTTAATTTCCTCCCGAGTATCATTTATATTTGTTACTGTTGCTCCCAGATATTTGAACTTCTCCACCTCTTCAAAAGATAAATTTCCAATTTTTATATTTCCATTTCGTACAATATTCTGGTCACGAGACATAATCATATACTTTGTCTTTTCGAGATTTACTTCCAAACCTATCTCTTTAATTGCTTCAAGTAAAATTCTCGTGTTTTCCCTAATCGTTCGTGAATTTTCTCCTAACATATTCACGTCATCCGCATAGACAAGCAGCTGATGTAACCCGTTCAATTCCAAACCCTCTCTGTTATTCTGGACTTTCCTAATGGCATACTCTAGAGCAAAGTTAAAAAGTAAAGGTGATAGTGCATCTCCTTGCTTTAGTCCGCAGTGAATTGGAAATGCATCTGACAGAAACTGACCTATACGTACTCTGCTGTACGTTTCACTGATACACATTTTAATTAATCGAACTAGTTTCTTGGGGATACCAAATTCAATAAGAATATCATATAAAACTTCACTCTTAACCGAGTCATATGCTTTTTTGAAATCTATATTATGAGTAAGTACTATTATTAATATATTAACGGAAGTGCGACAGTTAATAAAAGTATTGATACGTATAATAATAATATGGAACCTACACGATACATATCGACTAAACAAACAAGAAACGAATCCAGGAAGCTGTGCCTCCTTTTACGGCGCAGGCGCATTAGGACCCGGCGAAACGTAACAATGCGAGGGCAGAGCGAGCGAGTCCACGCGGTTTGGCGGCTCCCGCTGAAATGTCACGTGGGCGTGCGCAACTCCTCCGCCGATAAGACGTGATTGCCGTGGGAAATCTTGAGGCGGGGTCCTAGCAGGAGGCGGTGTGCACCGTACAGTAATTACACGACACGGATCTCCACTCGGGAGCACCAAATTCTGAAACAGCGATCCCGGCGTGGCGTGTGTGACCTACTCGTGTGGGGGGCAACAGGGGACGGACTGCTGAAGGAGAAAGTGACAAAAACATTGCTGAGAACAGTAAACCTACGATACTGGACTCAGTTTTACTTCCCTCCCTGGGGAAGCCATGCCAAGAATTTTGTCTCCCTTTAAAATACTTCGTCCTCGGCCAGGTTTTAATCCCCGAACCTCGAACAGCAGCTGGCCGCTGGCATGGTACATTAAAACCTGTTCAAGCTGAAAGTGACATGGTCCTAATTTTTTTTTTTCCGTTGTGGGCAGGTTTCCGCTTTATTCAGGTGAATATTTTATCATTCGTATAAATGAAGAACAAAATGGCATGCCGCAAACTGTAAGAAGTACAAAATATTCATTGATTAAAGTTCTCGTTAACACTTTGTTAAAACCATAAAATTTACTTAGTCTTATGTTAAAAAGTGTTAAAATTGTTAAAAAAAAAAAGGTATAATTATACCTTCGACAGACGGCCCGTTTCGACGCTATGTCACGTCATCCTCAGTGTCTCTTGAACCACTCAACACTTTTAAATTTTATGGCAAAATATTCAGTTTAACACTGCTGATATTAAATCAGCTTTCTGTCGCTTATTCCATTCGTGAATCATTTTGATGAAAAATCTCATTTTCTGTATTACAAATGTTATCGTAACTCACTCATTAAACATTACTAAAGTTTACTAATCATATTAAATTTAATATCTAACACTATACTATAATACTGCACTGTATATCACTGCACATTATTTAATTGGACTAGGAGCCATTCATTAAAAGCCTTCAATTCTGGCTTATCTAATTTTTTTTGCCAGTTCAAGGGTTTGCTTTGCAGAATAGATCCGGAAATTAGCATGGTCTTTGAAAGGACATGAAGAACTCACTCCCACAACAGTTCATTTATTTCCACATAACCAGCTGTTTTCTGTTTCTTTTTTATGTCACCATTATTGAACGCAAGCCACTCACTCACTCATGAGAATGTCTTTATTTTTCAAAGTGTTATACCTGAATTTTCCACAACTGAACTTTATCATTATTTCCCATACATTTTCCTTTAAGTCAACAACTTTTGCTTCATCACTTAATAATAGTGCCACATTTTTACGCAACTTTTTTTTCTATCACGAAATCACTACATTTGTGTTCTGTCCAGCTACGACAGTATACCGGTTTGAAGCATTGAGGCCAACGCACCCTCTAAAATTTAGCAAAGAGAGCTTGTTTTTATCTTAGTGACCTACATATTTCGTACAGACGTGGACAAATTATTAGCAAAATTTAAGATTTTTATTATATATTTTTACAAAATATGATTCTTCAATTTAGACTACAGTTGACATTTTTGTGTATTTCCAAATTATTAGCAAAATTGAAGATTTGTATTGTATATTTTTCAAAATTTAACTCCTCAATTTGGACTACAGTTGATATTTTTACATATTTACAAATTATTAGCAAAACTGAAGGTTTTTGTTGTATATTTTTACAAAATTCGATTCTTCAATTTGTACTACAGTTGACATTTTGGATATTTCGAAATTATTAGCAAAACTGAAGATTTTTGTTTTATATTTTTACAAAATTTGACTCTTCAATGCAGTTGACAATTTTGCTAATTTACAAATTATTAGCAAAATTGAAGACTTTTATTATATATTTTTACAAAACTAGACTCTTCAATTTAAACTACAGTTGACATTTTTGCATATTTCTGTCTACTGTAATGATGGAAATATCCAAAATTGTCAAATGTAGTCTAAATTGAAAAGTCGAATTTTGTAAACAGAATTATCATAAAAATCGTCCATTTTGTTAATAATTTGTCCACGTCTGTATATTCCTTGAAATTACACACCGTTTTAAAATATAGTTTACGTTAAAACAGCGTGTCCAAAATATTATTTCCGTTTTTCAATAGTATCAGACAGTTTCCGCTTCCGCGTTGGACAGTTTCCGCTTTATTCAGGACAAATTATACATAATACGTACGAATTTCGCCAGGACCAATAAATTGTTCCCAAAATGGACAGGATTCCGGATTATTCAGGTTCCGATTTGAACAGGTTTCGCTGTATCTGCTGAAAGCTAAACCACAGAGAACGGCAGTTATATTGTTCTTAGAGCATTAATTTATCATATACAGTATATACGAAGCTACTAAACAGTGGAAAAATGGTTTTTAAGGAACAATTTTATTAAATAAAAATCAAATGGAAAGTATCATATTTTATAAACGACCAGGTGATATTTGAAGAAACGGAAGAAGGACTTGTTGCGCTTGGTCCAAACTTTCATGCTTATGCTTACGTGATTTGCAAACAGAAGACAATCGTGGAGCGCTGAAGTATACGACAAAATATGAGGAAATGACGTCGTTGTTATGTTTCCATGGTTACCAAATATCTTTGCGGTTATGTTTATGTTCTCATCGTGAATGATAGTATTTCTTCTTGATTTTCCCGTAACGTTTACATTTTTTTAAGTTAACTCTTATGTTTACGTTTAATTTTCATTGTGAATGAGCCTTTAGTCTTTTGAAGCAAAAGAGAAGCATAGACTTCCGCAAGGATCTAAATATATACAGTTTAAATACAAAAAAACATCATATAATATTAAGATGAAGGAAGACATTGTGAAAATAAATAGGTAAACTAAAATTCTTGACATCTATACATTATCAGCAGAACTGGAAGGAACACGTCTTGATAATGAACTGATCCAGGTTCCCTAAGGCAATAATAAAATATCGTCCAAATGGAAAACGGTTTCTGGGACGCCTAATGAAATGATGACATGAAAATCACCTTCTCAAGCTGTAACAGTTCTTTTAGGACTACTACTTGGCATGATGATGATGATGATGATGATGATGATGATGATGATGATGAAATGCTTGATTTCAGTGGAAAGACTACAAGGCGGTGTCCCGTCTGGCTGTTTGTTTATCGAAGCACTCACATCCGCGTTTGGATAATTGTACACGTTATTAAACGAATTAGTGTTTACATTGTGGTCCGCCTATTATCGCTTGTTTTTAAACTCTTTCTTTTTTGTGAGTACTGGGTCATAGCAGTGAGTGCGCATGTTTATTGGTTTACTGACCGTATCAAAGAGACAAGACGTGTACAAGTAATGCGCGCCTTGTGTAAGCGATCAGAAAACACATTACATTATTTCAAGTTAATGTTACGTAACACGAGCTTCAGTCAGGCTGTGTGGGCAATTCGTGTGGAAGGTTGGTACATACTTTATATTTCAAAGAGAAGGAAGCCGTGTCAATTCTTGAAACACTTTTGGAGTAAAATTACAAAACAGCAGCTAAAAGGACTCTTGAAAAGATTTAGAACATGTTAAAATAATGCACGTCACATATAAAGGGTGGACGTAGGCAAAAATGCAGTCAGTTACAAAATATATGACCAATAATGCAGTTTTTTTATTCTAGAGAGTTTCAATTTTTAATGCACATTATAAGTGGTGTAGTCTATACAGAGTAAATCGTAATTTCAGGGGCTGTTCTTTGAGATATTCCAAACAAAAAAGTTCAATACAATTTTGCTCGTTTTTGCTTCCTTTAAGAGATAAAAATTGTTTTATATGAAACATTTCATAGCTGTTTTGGGAAAGCCTTTCATTGAATTACCAATATGCTCAGTCAATTTAAAAAGAGATGTGTATTATGATAATAAATTATTGAAAGAATTTTAGTTTTGTCCTTTATACGTGCAAAAATTCGATGTGAACAAGTGTAACACTGAACAATTCTTTTTGAAGAACTAAAAGTTACAAATTATTGAAAGAATTTTAGTTTTGTCCTTCAAATGTACAGAAATGTGATCCGAACAAATGTAACTTTACGTTCAGCGAGTAAATTGTTCAATGTTACATTTGTTCAGATCACATTGCTGCACACTTAAAGGACAAAACTAAAATTCTTTCAATCACTAATTATCATAATACACTGCTTTCTTAAATTGGCTGAGCATGTTGGAAATTAACGAAAAACTACTTGGTTACTAATCACAAATTCATAACTAGGACTAGGATTTTGATGAAATTACATCTTTTTTCTAGTAAACCAGAAACATAGCTGCTTTAGTATTTATATGTTATGTGATAAACTGAGTGTTTTGAGACATATTTGTTAGGGCATTTTTTTTTTAATTTTTTGCCTGTTTCAACACATAAGAGCATCTTTTGTGTTATTCGGACATTTTTGAGGCATTTTCATTTAATTTTGGCCACAAATCCCCATTATTAATATAAAATAATGTTTATTGCCTTTGATATTTTGTCCATTAGTACCCTTTATGTTTTACTTGGTTATTTAAAGACGCTGTACCAACTACGAGGTTATTTAGCGTCGATGGAGTTGGTGTTAGTGATATATTTGGCGAGATGAGGCCGAGGATTCGCCATAGATTACCTGACATTTGCCTTACGGTTGGGAAAAACCTCGGAAAAAACCCAACCAGATAATCACCTCCAGCGGGAATCGAACCTGCGCCCGAGCGCAACTCCGGATCGGCAGGCAAGCGCCTTAACCGACCGAACTACGCCGGTGGCTAATACCCATTATTTTGTATAATATTTTAATCGTTTTTCTACACAAATATTGTCCTTTTAACGCAGTACACCCCATGTAATGGATCAGTCCAACCATCCCTTCAATATAGACTCCTCTATACTTGCTAATTCCGTATAAGAGTGGCCTTGTGATGGGCTACATGGAAACTACATCAGGTAAAATAATTAATTAAAGTGTACCATTTAGAAAAAAATATGTAAAATTAAATAAACTTAAATTTTGATACTAGAATTTAAATTACTAGTCTAAATATTAGGCCTAACTAGCACAAAACTCCTTTTCCTACTAAGCCAATTTTAGAATGTAAGATGAATTTTTAGGGCATTTTTGAAAGATTTTTAGGTCATAAATGCATTGTTTTTAGGACATTTTTTTATGATTTATAGGTCATCAAAATCCTAGCCCTATTCATAAACATTGAAAGAAAAGGAAAAAAGACAGAAAATCGAAAAAGTTTTATTGTAGTACATCAGAAAAAAACGTAGAAATAAAACAATTTGGGAAGTAATTGAGTAAGAAGCAAATAATATTTGGAGATGAAAAACTTTTGAACACATTTTTATTAGAAGACTACAGATGAAACTTGGATGATGACATTGATGATGATTGTGATTCGCGGGGAGGTTCCATTCCGTAGCTTTTCAACATGCAAATCATTCTGGGTCATTCAATAAAAATTGCCGGTCAACTGTATTTCTCACCACGAAGTTTTCTTGTATATTGTACAGTTGTTCCAGCCGGTTATCCTCTCTTAGTACTAAATGTTAGAGTCGGGCAGACTGCCTCATATTATCGCCCGTTCTCGGTTGCGTAATCTCCACAGTCTCGCTTAGTGCGCACGTACCGAATGTAGCCAAATGACTCATTGATAGAGAACACGAGATTCTCTTGGTCCCGAGATTACCGATACTAGGTCACTCCCGACAGTCTCGGAGGTCTAGACGGGACTGTAGTACTGATAAGCAAGCGATATCGCTCGGGCCGTGCTCCTATAGGAAGCATTGGCTTATACATTTCCCGGTTCTTTAAATATATATCATGTCGTAGCTCCTATAATACTTGATCAATCGCGCTGTAATTTTTTGGATTGATAGCTCAATGTCTAAGGAAAACGTAGGAAAAAAATCGAACTGAAAATATTTTTTGGAAAGTGAGAAAAAAAATATTAACTTCGATGGAGATTGATGTGTTCAGAATAGACATTTGCAACTTCACCTTTGTAGGCTGATAACTTTTTTGTTTTTCACGTTAGATGGGGGGTCAAAGCGAGAGAAATGTTGAGAAAGGATGGAAATTACTTTTAAAAGTGATGGCCACTCAAAATTTTTACCGGTTCTCGAATAACGGCGAGTTAACCTGTTAGCGCAGGACTCATGACTCAAACGTTTGTTCCGTAAAATTTGTACGGAACCCTTCAACGCATGAAAACTCGTTATTGTACGGATAGTATTAATTGATATTTTAATAAAGATAGTTGAAAATGAGGCTATATAGTCCAAGATGGTTTACACTTTATAGTAATTAGGCTATCTTTTATAGCAACTAAATAAAAAAATTGTTTGTAACACAATTATATGAAACATGAAAATATTAAAAGCTGGTTCACAATAAACCGAGAACGGAAACGGCAACGAGAACTAGAACGGAAATATTTTTAAAATAAATGTATTTAAAGGTAAGCATTCACAATTAACTATTCTGAATGCTCACATTTAAATACTGTACATTTATTTTAACATTATTTCTGTTCTCGTTTCCGTTCCCGGTTTATTGTGAACCAGCCTATACTATAGAAAACTACACTTTCTATTGGTGCACGTTATAAATTATTGTTACAGAACAATCATTATTGTATTCTAGCCATGTTACAATATAAAATTATATAGGCCTATATGATTTACAATAATTATCCTATGTTATAGGAACGACAATAACAAATTAAGCATTAATCAGATTTCTAATACTTGTACCTAATGATAACTTACAAGACAGTAATAAATAATAACCATCATAATAATCCTGATAATCATAATCTTAATCATCCTAATGATTACGATAATGATTATAACAGTAATACTACTAATAATAATGATATAATGATAATGATTACACTTTATAGTAATTAGGCTATCTTTTATAGCAACTAAATAAAAAAATTGTTTGTAACACAATTATATGAAACATGAAAATATTAAAAGCTGGTTCACAATAAACCGAGAACGGAAACGGCAACGAGAACTAGAACGGAAATATTTTTAAAATAAATGTATTTAAAGGTAAGCATTCACAATTAACTATTCTGAATGCTCACATTTAAATACTGTACATTTATTTTAACATTATTTCTGTTCTCGTTTCCGTTCCCGGTTTATTGTGAACCAGCCTATACTATAGAAAACTACACTTTCTATTGGTGCACGTTATAAATTATTGTTACAGAACAATCATTATTGTATTCTAGCCATGTTACAATATAAAATTATATAGGCCTATATGATTTACAATAATTATCCTATGTTATAGGAACGACAATAACAAATTAAGCATTAATCAGATTTCTAATACTTGTACCTAATGATAACTTACAAGACAGTAATAAATAATAACCATCATAATAATCCTGATAATCATAATCTTAATCATCCTAATGATTACGATAATGATTATAACAGTAATACTACTAATAATAATGATATAATGATGATAATAATAATAATAATAATAATCGCTGTAGAGTAACGGTTGGCACACCTGACTGTGAAACAATCGGTTTCCGGTTCGAATCTTGGTTGGGTCTAGTTAAGACTGGTTCACAATAAACCGAGAACGGAAACGACAACGATAACGGAAATATTGTTAAAATAAATACATTTAAATGTGAGCATTCACAATTAACTTTCACGTTCCCGTTTCCGGGCTCCGGCAATCTTCTCGTTAATTGTGAATGTTCACATTTAAATACATTTATTTTAATACTAGCTGTACCCGTGCGCTCCGCTGCACTTATTAGAAATAAATATAAAGTAATTACATAATTAAAATAGGACGTTTGATCCAGGGAACATTCGTGTTTGATAGAAGAATAAATCGTTTAATATGTTACTTAATTTAAATTGTATTTAAATAATTAAAATGCTATCATTTTGGTCCAGAGACCACTCATTTGGTGCAAATAAAATTCGTTTAACATTTTTCTAAATTAGTCTTGAATGCATCCTTTAATAAATCACTCCAAATTAATAGAGTTGATTGTGTAAAAATGTAAGAATTCACGATCTCCTATGCACTACTGCCATAGAACGAATAAATTTGTTTTTCTTCCTACTAAAAAATTTAATAGTTTGCACATAGCAGGTACGGAATAACGACACTATAATCTGAGGCGGCGGTGGAAATGTATTGTATTGTTATTTTAAAACTCTTTTATATCCTTAAATATCAGACCTATCAAAATTTTGCCTGGAATAAAACTTATCGACAATCATTTTTGAAGAACCTTCTGTTATGTAACATTTTTCACAAAAATCAATAATAAGCGAGATATTTCGGTTTCTTTAATTCAGGCCGCCTTATAACCCCCCCTTTTAAATAAAGTATTTTGAATGCTACATAGCCTAAAATCTAAGTTATAACGAACTTAATTTATATTCCAATTTTCACTGAAATCCGTTCAGCCATTATCGCCTGAAAAGGTAACAAACATCCAGACAGACAGACAGACAGACATACAAACAAAAATTTCAAAAAAGTTATTTTCGGTTTCAGGATGATTAATTAATTATATATGTTAACACCAATTATTTTTGGAAGATATTTGGGGCTAAGAGGGATAGAGAATGGAGGAAGTTGCACAACGCAGAACTGCACGCATTGTACTATCACCTGACATAATTAGGAATATTAAATTCAGAGGTTTGAAATGGGCAGAACATCTAGCATGTATGGGCGAATCCAGAAATGGATATAGAGTGTTAGTTGGATGGCCGGAGGGAAAGGACGTTTGGAGAGGCAGAGACGTAGATGGGAAGATAATATAAAAATGGATATGATGGTAGAGACTGAATTAATCTTGCTCAGGATAGAGACCGATGGCGGGCTTATGTGAGAGCGGCAATGAACCTCCGGGTTCCTTAAAATGCATTTGTAAGTAATTATGATCAATTTGTGAAAGGATCTACTCTGTTTCGTAATTCTGTCCTTCCTCTTGCAAAAGTGTTTCCATTTCACATGCAGCATTTTATCAGTTGGGAAACAAAAATATCTTGTCAGAGTCTTTGGTCCTTTATAATAATATAAATAAGTATTAATTATTTTATTTCGTCCTTACACAGCACAATAATTACCCATGCTGATGAAGATGCCGTTGCATAACAACGAAACATCCAGATGTGAACGCGCAATATAATAATACAGTCGTGTGTTATCCATTACTATAGCGTATACAAAACACTATCGAATGATTAAATATGCAATGTCAACGAAATGCTGATAGCGAGAAAGTATATCATAGCTCCAACCATAACTTGTTATTGTTTTAGACTAGCTTAGGATTAGGTAACGACTGAAAGTGCTGCATTATTTTGCTTCTCCAGAAAGGCAATAAGTAGTTCATTAAAATAGTGAGCCTTCTGTAAGAATGTCGACAATCATAATGTGCTGTATTATTGCATACCACACTGCTGTGCCTTCTTAAATTACTTTATGAACATTAATATTTCAGAAAGAGTCACGAATTTCAGTGATGAGCGGCGATTAAGCCGGCAGTCAGTGTACGCATTTCGTAACGATAAGTCGGCCGTGCGATAACAGGCCGGGACCCGGTATTCCTCGTTCCCGAGAGTGCCAATCTCGAGAATACGATTCTCGGAACTGGCGTTATCGGCCAGCCAGTCTCGCCTACGAGACGAGCGGGAGTAAGAGGCTGTTTGCCCGACTCTACTAAATGTGATGTCTCGGAGAGCACTAAGTGCAAGACAGAAAACAAAATAGGCCTATAATTGGAACATAATATTCCTTCAAAGGCAGCAAGCGCTGCACTGCTATAAGCGATTTAATCATTTGTTTACCACTGCTATCTTGGGTTCTCAGAATAATTCGTCTATAAATATTTACTTGCTGCGTACACTGCAAGTGCATTACTCAACAAGACGTCATTTAACGTTGCATTTACATTATGTGGGAATTTCATTAGCTGCAATTCGGCTCTCCACGAATGGAGTTTATTGAAACTTGGATCTTCTATACTTATCCCTGGACCTAGCTGAAGAAATCACGAACAGCTTTAGAAGGTCACAACATATGAAGTCATCCCAACGGTTTATTAAAATAAACACATGGCTCTATCCACTCACCATGAAAGACTTGCACTTGGTAGTTTGTTCATCATGTAAGTTTCTATTAACGTCTGTTTTCGAACTACGGAAGATATTCGGACTTGATTAACCCTTAAATTATATATTATATATAATATATATGTATCTGTGTGTGAGTGTATGTATGTATGTATGTATGTATGTATGTATGTATGCATGTGTATATTTATAAATATATGTCTACATGTTGTTATATTATATCTACAAATGTACATATTTTAGCGAAATGTCTTAATATGATCTACAAGTTCAACATGTCTATTCATGTTAAATTCTCTAGGTATTTCGATTATAATTTCAAGCCTTCAATCAAATTAATGTTTATTCACCGTATGTATCTATATGTTATGGCTCTACATACGTAAGTATGCATGTATTTATGTATGTATGTATGTATGTATATATGTATGTATGTATGTATGTGTGTATATTAGCTAAGTGTCATAATATTATCTATAAGTGCAACATGCTATTCATGTTAAATTCTCTATGTTTTTCGACTGTAATTTCAAGGCATTAATCTAATTAATTTATATATGTTACACTCTTACAAGTGTACATTTATTGTATGGTAGTCTGTAAGTTTCAATTTGTTATGTTTAGTTTAAAATATAACCCTAATATACTATATGTAAAATAGGGTTTATAAATATGGAATAAATACTACTACTACTAACCCTTAAATTGGCAAAACTTCATTTCTCACACTAATTTATTAAACCATGCCGGACTGTAAAGAAAACAATTATTGCAATGTACATATTTTATATATTCTACAAGGGCTGGGAAGTTCATGAAGAGGTCCACTGCATTTCTGAAGACGACTCTCACAGAAGAGCTGATATAATAGCAATAAACAGGCAACAACAAAAGGCTACTATCATAGATCCAACTATACGCATGTAGAGAGATCTAAACCAAGCTCATCAGGTTGATCAGGAAAAGAGGGCCATTTATTAACCTTGTATTCCCTACCTTAGTGCCAAGTATAACATCACTCTCATCAATTGGTCAGTGACAGGTTTATTTTTTGGTGCTCGGAGTTCTTTACCAAACTTTACATATAATTTTTTAAAACAATTATCAGTATCATCTTTTGAAATTCAAAAAATCATCTCGCAAATTCTTAAAGATTTCCTGGAGATTACACAATTTCATTTATACCACTCAGAAGGCCTTAATTGAGGATATGCTAATTTTAAATAAAATCTTTTATTTATAAGTATAATTTTAAAGTCATCTTCTAAGATTTTATTTTATAATTGATAATCAGTGGTGCTTAATTATTACATTTTATTTTTATAATAATACTCATATTTAATTAATTATATTTTTATTTGCTATTAATTTCCGGATCCTCGTGGTCATCCTTAATTAAGGCCGGACAATTTATTTCTCTCTCTCTAGTATTGTGAAATTTTAATTTTCCTACCAATTTTTTTCTTATTGTTCTATTAAAATTATAGCATATAGCCTATTAACCTGTTGCATCCTACAGAACACATAGCCAATTTAAAGGATAAATGTCAGTAATCGAGCAGTGATCAGTGATCATGGCCAGTGAACCAAAGTATTCCTAATTAATGTTCCTAATTATGTCAGGTGAAGAATACAGTGCGTGCAGTTCTGTGTTGTGTAACTTTCTCCATTCTCCTCTAACTTCATCCCTCTTTGCCCCAAATATTTTCCTAAGCACATTATTCTCAAACACCCTTAACCTATGTTCCTCTCTCAAAGTGAGAGTCTAAGTTTCACAACCATAAAGAACAACCGGTAATATAACTGTTTTATAAATTCTAACTTTCAGATTTTTTGACAGCAGACTATCATACAAATAATAATAATAATAATAATAATAATAATAATAATAATAATAATACTTATTACTTACTGGCTTTTAAGGAACCCATAGGTTCATTGCCGCCCTCACATAAGCCCGCCATCGGTCCCTGTCCTGTGCAAGATTAATCCAGTCTCCAGTCGTGGACAGCCGATAAGGGGTGGTCCTCCAGCTTGGGGGTTGGGCGAAGGGCTAACAACCCATCACCGTAAAAAATAGCTTGTTACGAAACCTAACAGTAAGCCTCGGAATGGGACTGATTCTCAGGCACGACCACAGCAAAGGAAAAAGGTTATACGATTTGGTACATGGAACGTAACTAGTCTTTATAGAGAATTTATAAAACAGTTATATTACCGGTTGTTCTGTATGGTTGTGAAACTTGGACTCTCACTTTGAGAGAGGAACAGAGATTAAGGGTGTTTGAGAATAAGGTTCTTAGGAAAATATTTGGGGCTAAGAGGGATGAAGTTACGGGAGAAAGTTGCACAACGCAGAGCTGCACGCATTGTATACTTCACCTGACATAATTAGGAACATTAAATCCAGACGTTTGAGATGGGCAGGACATGTAGCACGTATGGGCGAATCCAGAAATGCATATAGAGTGTTAGTTGGGAGGCCGGAGGGAAAAAGACCTTTGGGGAGGCCGAGACGTAGATGGGAAGATAATATTAAATAATAATAATAATAATAATAATAATACTTAAATAAAAAATCATTATGCAGCAGTATCCACTGGTTGAGAAGAAACTGCCTTCTGAAGGATGCACTAGAAGGAATGGTGAATGGGAGAAGAGTTCGGGGTAGAAGAAGATATCAGATGATAGACGACATTAAGATTTGTGGATCATATGCGGAGACAAAGAGGAAGGCAGAAAATAAGAAAGGCTGGAGAATGCTGGGTTTGCAGAACACTATGAATGAATGAATGGTAGGTAATGTACTGTACATAAGTCATAACGACATCGACAAGGATGAAGTCCTTTTTATATGTGTATAACTTCGGAATACAATAGCCATGTTACCATGGAGACGACATACGTAGTGCATGAGAAGAAAAATTTTCTTCCTCGGCTGTGTAACTTGTTGACCCCAAGGCTGTTGTGAGCGAGGCAGGAAGAAAGATGACCTTATGCCCTCCCTGCTATTTTAAGTTCCTTTTTTTAGACTTAAACTTATTTCCAGTCCGATGGCTGGAATCTGTGACAAGTGTTGTTTAGTCTGCCGGAAAAAAAAAGTTTTGGTGTTAGCACATATTTCTTCACATATTTTCTCACATTGTGCTCATTTCGAAATTTGAACATCCATTTTATTATCTATATATATAATTTGAACTGGTAATGGAAATTACGGGAAAACGGCTGAACGGATTTTAATAAATGAGCCCTCGTTTTGAAGCTTGGAACTCAAAGTTTTTCCGAAAAATAGTAGTTTTCTGTGAAATTGTCAATTTTCCTACATCAGTTCCCTATTTTCCAAAATCCATCTGTCGTCAGTTTTGAGAACTAGCTAATTGCATTTCAGAATAAAACAAAACACACACTACAGTAAACAATATTACACGAAGGCAAGAATGTTGACATACTTGGAACTCAAATTAAATTGGTTATTAAAAATTTAACTTACTAAAAATAATTTACAGGTTCGATTCTGTGGTGTGTAATTTTCTGGGTACAGCTGTGTATTGGATATTAAAATCTGCAAAACTTGAGGTGGTTTGATGACATTATTACCATTAGAAATGAAATATTATTGTAGTTAATGCCATGATGTGACTATTTTTCATTAGTTATACATATTAATGCTATATTGATGATATGAAACTGAAATAACTTAAATTAGATTTTGATTTTTATATTTTACTGAGTGCCGGCTATATAGTATATATAGTATATGTTACTGAAAGCTATAAAACTTACGTAAGATAATAATATTATTAAAAATCAAATATTTTTGTAGTTATTAATCAAGTGGGTTTGGGTCTTTTTCATTCTACTTAATGGCGGTGTGTTGTAGATATTTATATGCGTGGTTCTCTTCAGTATTGGCTCGAGAGAGAGTATCTTTCATTATTATGGAAGCAAATAGCTTTCGGAATGTCTGGTATTCTTCATTGGAAATAAATCTGAAAAATATTTATTTGGACGTCTAATGAACTTAGTTTGGAGCATTTGCTGCACAAGCCACTAGTGTGTTTAGTTTGGAGCATTTGCTGCACAAGCCACTAGTGTGCTTTATTTTGGAAGTCACACCATTAATATGAGATGCGTGCACTATCAAGCAAACGTTCTGTGGGGGCAGATCTTGTTTTTTTTTCTTCCGCCGTTTTAACAGTGTCAAAACAAGTGCTTATATAAATTTTTGCCACTCGACCGCAATTACGAGGGCTGTAAAAAATAAGTTTCTCTGGGGCCGTTTACAGAAAGGAAACACAATTTCATGGAAAGATTTATTGAAACAGATACAGCAATTGTTGAACTATTTTTCAACATAGTCCCTACCGTAACTAGGACATTTGTCATAACATGGGATCAACTTTCGCAACTCTGTGTCGTAGAAGTCTGCAGCCTGGGCTCGGAACCAGTGTGTGACAATCATGTGCACTTCTCTGTCGATCCCATGGTATGACAAATGTCTCAATTCCAGTGGGGAATATGTTGAAAAATAGCTCAACATTTGTTGTATCTGTTCCAATATTTTTTTTTTCAAAGAAATTTTGATTTCTTTCTTAAACAGCCCCAGGAAAACTTATTTTTACGGCCATTGTAATTGTGTTCGAGTGGCCAAAATTTGTACAAGCACTTGTTTTGATATTATTAATATAATTGCAATGCAGTATGGGAGAACGAAGGTAAAAGAAATGTATTTGGGGATTCGCTGGCAGAAAAAAAAAAAAAGATTGAATACCACTGATTAATGTCAGTTGAAAAAGACCCAAGAATGACCTGAGAATAAAACGTTTTACAAATGTATGTAAAGTCGCGGTATGTACAGTCTTTGAAAAAAGTTTTGTCGCACTGCTACTTTATAAGTTCCAGAAAGGAGACGATGCTCGTAAATAATCAGTAGGGCTAGGATTTTGATGACCTATGAATCATGAAAAAATGTCCTAAAACAATGCATTTATGACCTAAAAATCTTTCAAAATTGCCCTTAGAAATGCCCTAAGAAATTGATCTTACATAATTGGCTTAGTAGGAAAAGAGGTTTTGTACTGCGCAAATCAAGATTTCAGGTATAACTCCCTGTAAAGTTGATTTGAATAATTTCGAGGGAAAAATTGTTCCGGAGCCGGGTATCGAACCCGGGGCCTTTGGTTTAACGTACCAACGCTCTACCACTGAGCTACCCGGGAACTCAGTGGTAGAGCGTTGGTACGTTAAACCAAAGGTCCCGGGTTCGATACCCGGCTCCGGAACAATTCTTCCCTCGAAATTATTCAGGTTTTGTACTACTTAATATTTAGACTAGTTATTAAATTAAATTTTACATAATTTTTTCTAAGTAGTACACTTTAATTATTTTACATGATGTAGTTTTCATGTATGATCGTTCACCTCTGCGTCGGCATGTGGACGTGAGGTCAGCAGTCAGCTGGTCGGTCTTGGCCCTTCATGGGCTGTAGCACCATGGATTTACTTTACTTTTAGTTTCTATGGGCGCTATTCATAGACATTCTTAGCGCGGGCTTTCGGTGGACGATCAGCGAACTAACGTTTTTCGTATTCATAAACCAGTGTTAGCGATATGATATTATATTAATCCTGTTTAGCATGTTCGTAGCGCGGGCTAGCGAAATGTCTATGAATAGCACCCTAGTTTACCACAAGGCTACTCTTATACGGAATTAGCAGGTATAGAGGAATCTTATCATATAAAGGATAGCTTCTATGAGGATCTTTTGAAGAGGCGGAGAAGTTCAAATATCTTGGAGCAACAGTAACAAATATAAATGATACTCGGGAGGAAATTAAACACAGAATAAATATGGGAAATACCTGTTATTATTCGGTTGAAAAGCTTTTATCATCCAGTCTGCTGTCAAAAAATCTGAAAGTTAGAATTTATAAAACAGTTATATTACCGGTTGTTCTTTATGGTTGTGAAACTTGGACTCTCACTTTGAGAGAGGAACATAGGTTAAGGGTGTTTCAGAATAAGGTGCTTAGGAAAATATTTGGGGCTAAAAGGGATGAAGTTACAGGAGAATGGAGAAAGTTACACAACACAGAACTGCACACATTGTATTCTTCACCTGACATAATTAGGAACATTAAATCTAGACGTATGAGATGGACAGGGCATGTAGCACGTATGGGGGAATCCAGAAATGCATATAGAGTGTTAGTTGGGAGGCCGGAGGGAAAAAGACCTTTAGGGAGACCGAAGTGATGGGAAGGTAATATTAAAATGGATTTGAGGGAGGTGGGATATGATGATAGAGAATGGATTAATCTTGCTCAGGATAGGGACCAATGGCGGGCTTATGTGAGGGCGGCAATGAACCTCCGGGTTCCTTAAAAGCCAGTAAGTAAGTAAGAGGAGTCTATATTGAAGGGGTGGTTGGACTGATCCATTACATGGGGTGTACTACGTTAAAATGGCAATATTTGTGTAGAAAAACGATTAAAATATTATACAAAATAATGGGTATTAATGGACAAAATATGTGAAGAAAATATCAAAGAAATGAACATTATTTTACGTTAATAGCGGGGATTTATGGCCAAAATTAAATGCAAATGCTAAAAAAATGATCGAATAAAACAAAAGATGCTCTTATGAGTTGAAACAGGCATAAAATGCAAAAATATGCCCTAACAAATATGTCTTAAAACACTCAGTTTATCACATAACATATAAATACTAAAGCAGATATGTTTCCGGCTTACTAGAAAAAAGATGCAATTACATCAAAGTCCTAGCTCTAATAATGAGACATACAACGAAACAAAACTAATATTATTATTACCTCAACTAGTCGTTCTCTTGTGAACCAAGTCGCTCGTCCTCTGATCATGCGCAGTAACTCTTTTCTGGAACTTCTTTATATCTATGCGACAAAATTTTTTTCTAAGCCTGTACATAAGTTTCATTGATCTCGCATCCAGATTTGAAAGATTTCCAACGCTTTATTACATCCACGGACTTCATAAATGACGATGATATGCACATCTCTGCGGAAGTGTGTCGTGCACGAACTTTGCACTGTCTTCGACGCACACCTGCGTGTTTTGGTGACGTCATTTGGGAGAAATACCAGAAGAACGCACGATTAACCCAGCTTCGAAATTCCACACCACATGGCCAGAGATCCACGGGTTTACGCTGTATTGTATATAAAATAAGTTGATGGCAATAACAAGGTGAACAGGTTCCTGAGCCTACTTCCTTTCTATTGGTTTTGTCGGATTAACAAACACCGGTTGGAGGTATCCATCATAATCGTGTACATCATCATCTGTGTCAGAATGCAATAATTACTACTGATGTCACTTGACACCATTTTTAGAGCGTTACATTCCCACTGCTTTTGGCGTATCTGTGCGTAAGAAAGCGACGAAAGTTTTGTTAGTTGATTTCTCTTTACAAAGATGTTTTGAGAGACGAACCTTGAATTATCTTTTACAAACTTTTTCATATGCCAGTATTTTAAATCCCGAATATTATTATTATTATTATTATTATT
>NC_091130.1:15526891-15737658 GCF_040183065.1 Periplaneta americana
AAGATGCGAGGATGCTACAGTTAAAATGGCGGGCCTCTGAGCCGCTTCGTTCTCCTTGTGTAGAAAAAAGTCTGTTTTGGAAGGTCAAAATGACCATTTTTTTAAATTTTGCCGGTCTGTCCCGTCCAAACGCAGGGGGATAGAGAGTTGTCCTTTATACTGGAGATATAGTTCGACGAGCTGTATTCAACGCACTCATCGGCTTTGTCGTCACTACACGTAGTGCGGAGTTATGGCGGAAAGAATGTCGGCGGAAGGTCGAAAATCAGAAAGTGTTCGCGATTGCCATTTTGATGCTATCGTGTAAGAAGCAAGTGGAGGGGGAATACAGGGCCGCATCCCGTTCCTCGGTATGGCCATTATTTCCGGAATTAGAGACTGAAATATTTCAGGTACCCAAAAATTAAGGCTAGAAAAAAGTGCAGCGGATTTGCCGGATTTTAGCGGTGATTACTAGAGAAGATGCGAGGATGCTACAGTTAAAATGGCGGGCCTCTGAGCCGCTTCGTTCTCCTTGTGTAGAAAAAAGTCTGTTTTGGAAGGTCAAAATGACCATTTTTTGAAATTTTGCCGGTCTGTCCCGTCCAAACGCAGGGGGATAGAGAGTTGTCCTTTATACTGGAGATATAGTTCGACGAGCTGTATTCAACGCACTCATCGGCTTTGTCGTCACTACACGTAGTGCGGAGTTATGGCGGAAAGAAAGTCGGCGGAAGGTCGAAAATCAGAAAGTGTTCGCGATTGCCATTTTGATGCTATCGCGTAAGAAGCAAGTGGAGGGGAAATACAGGGCCGCATCCCGTTCCTCGGTATGGCCATTATTTCCGGAATTAGAGACTCAAATATTTCAGGTACCCAAAAATTAAGGCTAGAAAAAAGTGCGGCGGATTTGCCGGATTTTAGCGGTGATTACTAGAGAAGATGCGAGGATGCTACAGTTAAAATGGCGGGCCTCTGAGCCGCTTCGTTCTCCTTGCGTAGAAAAAAGTCTGTTTTGGAAGATCAAAATGACCATTTTTTGAAAATTTGCCGGTCTGTCCCGTCCAAACGCAGGGGGATAGAGAGTTGTCCTTTATACTGGAGATAGAGTTCGACGAGCTGTATTCAACGCACTCATCGCCTTTGTCGTCACTACACGTAGTGCGGAGTTATGGCGGAAAGAAAGTCGGCGGAAGGGTGGTTTAAACCCTTCCCCTTTTTTTCTCGAAAATCAGAAAGTGTTCGCGATTGCCATTTTGATGCTATCGTGTAAGAAGCAAGTGGAGGGGGAATACAGGGCCGCATCCCGTTCCTCGGTATGGCCATTATTTCCGGAATTAGAGACTCAAATATTTCAGGTACCCAAAAATTAAGGCTAGAAAAAAGTGCGGCGGATTTGCCGGATTTTAGCGGTGATTACTAGAGAAGATGCGAGGATGCTACAGTTAAAATGGCGGGCCTCTGAGCCGCTTCGTTCTCCTTGTGTAGAAAAAAGTCTGTTTTGGAAGGTCAAAATGACCATTTTTTGAAATTTTGCCGGTCTGTCCCGTCCAAACTCAGGGGGATAGAGAGTTGTCCTTTATACTGGAGATAGAGTTCGACGAGCTGTATTCAACACACTCATCGGCTTTGTCGTCACTACACGTAGTGCGGAGTTATGGCGGAAAGAAAGTCGAAAATCAGAAAGTGTTCGCGATTGCCAGTTTGATGCTATCGTGTAAGAAGCAAGTGGAGGGGGAATACAGGGCCGCATCCCGTTCCTCGGTATGGCCATTATTTCCGGAATTAGAGACTCAAATATTTCAGGTACCCAAAAATTAAGGGTAGAAAAAAGTGCGGCGGATTTGCCGGATTTTAGCGGTGATTACTAGAGAAGATGCGAGGATGCTACAGTTAAAATGGCGGGACTCTGAGCCGCTTCGTTCTCCTTGTGTAGAAAAAAGTCTGTTTTGGAAGGTCAAAATGACCATTTTTTGAAATTTTGCCGGTCTGTCCCGTCCAAACGCAGGGGGATAGAGAGTTGTCCTTTATACTAGAGATATAGTTCGACGAGCTGTATTCAACGCACTCATCGGCTTTGTCGTCACTACACGTAGTGCGGAGTTATGGCGGAAAGAATGTCGGCGGAAGGTCGAAAATCAGAAAGTGTTCGCGATTGCCATTTTGATGCTATCGTGTAAGAAGCAAGTGGAGGGGGAATACAGGGCCGCATCCCGTTCCTCGGTATGGCCATTATTCCCGGAATTAGAGACTCAAATATTTCAGGTACCCAAAAATTAAGGCTAGAAAAAAGTGCGGCGGATTTGCCGGATTTTAGCGGTGATTACTAGAGTAGATGCGAGGATGCTACAGTTAAAATGGCGGGCCTCTGAGCCGCTTCGTTCTCCTTGTGTAGAAAAAAGTCTGTTTTGGAAGGTCAAAATGACCATTTTTTGAAATTTTGCCGGTCTGTCCCGTCCAAACGCAGGGGGATAGAGAGTTGTCCTTTATACTGGAGATAGAGTTCGACGAGCTGTATTCAACGCACTCATCGGCTTTGTCGTCACTACACGTAGTGCGGAGTTATGGCGGAAAGAAAGTCGGCGGAAGGGTGGTTTAAACCCTTCCCCTTTTTTTCTCGAAAATCAGAAAGTGTTCGCGATTGCCATTTTGATGCTATCGTGTAAGAAGCAAGTAGAGGGGGAATACAGGGCCGCATCCCGTTCCTCGGTATGGCCATTATTTCCGGAATTAGAGACTCAAATATTTCAGGTACCCAAAAATTAAGGGTAGAAAAAAGTGCGGCGGATTTGCCGGATTTTAGCGGTGATTACTAGAGAAGATGCGAGGATGCTACAGTTAAAATGGCGGGCCTCTGAGCCGCTTCGTTCTCCTTGTGTAGAAAAAAGTCTGTTTTGGAAGGTCAAAATGACCATTTTTTGAAATTTTGCCGGTCTGTCCCGTCCAAACGCAGGGGGATAGAGAGTTGTCCTTTATACTGGAGATATAGTTCGACGAGCTGTATTCAACGCACTCATCGGCTTTGTCGTCACTACACGTAGTGCGGAGTTATGGCGGAAAGAATGTCGGCGGAAGGTCGAAAATCAGAAAGTGTTCGCGATTGCCATTTTGATGCTATCGTGTAAGAAGCAAGTGGAGGGGGAATACAGGGCCGCATCCCGTTCCTCGGTATGGCCATTATTTCCGGAATTAGAGACTCAAATATTTCAGGTACCCAAAAATTAAGGCTAGAAAAAAGTGCGGCGGATTTGCCGGATTTTAGCGGTGATTACTAGAGAAGATGCGAGGATGCTACAGTTAAAATGGAGGGCCTCTGAGCCGCTTCGTTCTCCTTGTGTAGAAAAAAGTCTGTTTTGGAAGGTCAAAATGACCATTTTTTGAAATTTTGCCGGTCTGTCCCGTCCAAACGCAGGGGGATAGAGAGTTGTCCTTTATACTGGAGATATAGTTCGACGAGCTGTATTCAACGCACTCATCGGCTTTGTCGTCACTACACGTAGTGCGGAGTTATGGCGGAAAGAAAGTCGGCGGAAGGTCGAAAATCAGAAAGTGTTCGCGATTGCCATTTTGATGCTATCGCGTAAGAAGCAAGTGGAGGGGGAATACAGGGCCGCATCCCGTTCCTCGGTATGGCCATTATTTCCGGAATTAGAGACTCAAATATTTCAGGTACCCAAAAATTAAGGCTAGAAAGAAGTGCGGCGGATTTGCCGGATTTTAGCGGTGATTACTAGAGAAGATGCGAGGATGCTACAGTTAAAATGGCGGGCCTCTGAGCCGCGTCGTTCTCCTTGCGTAGAAAAAAGTCTGTTTTGGAAGATCAAAATGACCATTTTTTGAAATTTTGCCGGTCTGTCCCGTCCAAACGCAGGGGGATAGAGAGTTGTCCTTTATACTGGAGATAGAGTTCGACGAGCTGTATTCAACGCACTCATCGCCTTTGTCGTCACTACACGTAGTGCGGAGTTATGGCGGAAAGAAAGTCGGCGGAAGGGTGGTTTAAACCCTTCCCCTTTTTTTCTCGAAAATCAGAAAGTGTTCTCGATTTCCATTTTGATGCTATCGTGTAAGAAGCAAGTGGAGGGGGAATACAGGGCCGCATCCCGTTCCTCGGTATGGCCATTATTTCCGGAATTAGAGACTCAAATATTTCAGGTACCCAAAAATTAAGGCTAGAAAAAAGTGCGGCGGATTTGCCGGATTTTAGCGGTGATTACTAGAGAAGATGCGAGGATGCTACAGTTAAAATGGAGGGCCTCTGAGCCGCTTCGTTCTCCTTGTGTAGAAAAAAGTCTGTTTTGGAAGGTCAAAATGACCATTTTTTGAAATTTTGCCGGTCTGTCCCGTCCAAACGCAGGGGGATAGAGAGTTGTCCTTTATACTGGAGATATAGTTCGACGAGCTGTATTCAACGCACTCATCGGCTTTGTCGTCACTACACGTAGTGCGGAGTTATGGCGGAAAGAAAGTCGGCGGAAGGTCGAAAATCAGAAAGTGTTCGCGATTGCCATTTTGATGCTATCGCGTAAGAAGCAAGTGGAGGGGGAATACAGGGCCGCATCCCGTTCCTCGGTATGGCCATTATTTCCGGAATTAGAGACTCAAATATTTCAGGTACCCAAAAATTAAGGCTAGAAAAAAGTGCGGCGGATTTGCCGGATTTTAGCGGTGATTACTAGAGAAGATGCGAGGATGCTACAGTTAAAATGGCGGGCCTCTGAGCCGCTTCGTTCTCCTTGCGTAGAAAAAAGTCTGTTTTGGAAGGTCAAAATGACCATTTTTTGAAATTTTGCCGGTCTGTCCCGTCCAAACGCAGGGGGATAGAGAGTTGTCCTTTATACTGGAGATAGAGTTCGACGAGCTGTATTCAACGCACTCATCGCCTTTGTCGTCACTACACGTAGTGCGGAGTTATGGCGGAAAGAAAGTCGGCGGAAGGGTGGTTTAAACCCTTCCCCTTTTTTTCTCGAAAATCAGAAAGTGTTCGCGATTGCCATTTTGATGCTATTGTGTAAGAAGCAAGTGGAGGGGGAATACAGGGCCGCATCCCGTTCCTCGGTATGGCCATTATTTCCGGAATTAGAGACTCAAATATTTCAGGTACCCAAAAATTAAGGCTAGAAAAAAGTGCGGCGGATTTGCCGGATTTTAGCGGTGATTACTAGAGAAGATGCGAGGATGCTACAGTTAAAATGGCGGGCCTCTGAGCCGCTTCGTTCTCCTTGTGTAGAAAAAAGTCTGTTTTGGAAGGTCAAAATGACCATTTTTTGAAATTTTGCCGGTCTGTCCCGTCCAAACTCAGGGGGATAGAGAGTTGTCCTTTATACTGGAGATAGAGTTCGACGAGCTGTATTCAACACACTCATCGGCTTTGTCGTCACTACACGTAGTGCGGAGTTATGGCGGAAAGAAAGTCGAAAATCAGAAAGTGTTCGCGATTGCCAGTTTGATGCTATCGTGTAAGAAGCAAGTGGAGGGGGAATACAGGGCCGCATCCCGTTCCTCGGTATGGCCATTATTTCCGGAATTAGAGACTCAAATATTTCAGGTACCCAAAAATTAAGGGTAGAAAAAAGTGCGGCGGATTTGCCGGATTTTAGCGGTGATTACTAGAGAAGATGCGAGGATGCTACAGTTAAAATGGCGGGCCTCTGAGCCGCTTCGTTCTCCTTGTGTAGAAAAAAGTCTGTTTTGGAAGGTCAAAATGACCATTTTTTGAAATTTTGCCGGTCTGTCCCGTCCAAACGCAGGGGGATAGAGAGTTGTCCTTTATACTAGAGATATAGTTCGACGAGCTGTATTCAACGCACTCATCGGCTTTGTCGTCACTACACGTAGTGCGGAGTTATGGCGGAAAGAATGTCGGCGGAAGGTCGAAAATCAGAAAGTGTTCGCGATTGCCATTTTGATGCTATCGTGTAAGAAGCAAGTGGAGGGGGAATACAGGGCCGCATCCCGTTCCTCGGTATGGCCATTATTCCCGGAATTAGAGACTCAAATATTTCAGGTACCCAAAAATTAAGGCTAGAAAAAAGTGCAGCGGATTTGCCGGATTTTAGCGGTGATTACTAGAGAAGATGCGAGGATGCTACAGTTAAAATGGCGGGCCTCTGAGCCGCTTCGTTCTCCTTGTGTAGAAAAAAGTCTGTTTTGGAAGGTCAAAATGACCATTTTTTTTAAATTTTGCCGGTCTGTCCCGTCCAAACGCAGGGGGATAGAGAGTTGTCCTTTATACTGGAGATAGAGTTCGACGAGCTGTATTCAACGCACTCATCGGCTTTGTCGTCACTACACGTAGTGCGGAGTTATGGCGGAAAGAAAGTCGCCGGAAAATCAGAAAGTGTTCGCGATTGCCATTTTGATGCTATCGTGTAAGAAGCAAGTGGAGGGGGAATACAGGGCCGCATCCCGTTCCTCGGTATGGCCATTATTTCCGGAATTAGAGACTCAAATATTTCAGGTACCCAAAAATTAAGGCTAGAAAAAAGTGCGGCGGATTTGCCGGATTTTAGCGGTGATTACTAGAGAAGATGCGAGGATGCTACAGTTAAAATGGCGTGCCTCTGAGCCGCTTCGTTCTCCTTCTGTAGAAAAAAGTCTGTTTTGGAAGGTCAAAATGACCATTTTTTGAAATTTTGCCGGTCTGTCCCGTCCAAACGCAGGGGGATAGAGAGTTGTCCTTTATGCTGGAGATAGAGTTCGACGAGCTGTATTCAACGCACTCATCGGCTTTGTCGTCACTACACGTAGTGCGGAGTTATGGCAGAAAGAATGTCGGCGGAAGGGTGGTTTAAACCCTTCCCCTTTTTTTCTCGAAAATCAGAAAGTGTTCGCGATTGCCATTTTGATGCTATCGTGTAAGAAGCAAGTGGAGGGGGAATACAGGGCCGCATCCCGTTCCTCGGTATGGCCATTATTTCCGGAATTAGAGACTCAAATATTTCAGGTACCCAAAAATTAAGGCTAGAAAAAAGTGCGGCGGATTTGCCGGATTTTAGCGGTGAATACTAGAGAAGATGCGAGGATGCTACAGTTAAAATGGCGGGCCTCTGAGCCGCTTCGTTCTCCTTGTGTAGAAAAAAGTCTGTTTTGGAAGGTCAAAATGACCATTTTTTTTAAATTTTGCCGGTCTGTCCCGTCCAAACGCAGGGGGATAGAGAGTTGTCCTTTATACTGGAGATAGAGTTCGACGAGCTGTATTCAACGCACTCATCGGCTTTGTCGTCACTACACGTAGTGCGGAGTTATGGCGGAAAGAAAGTCGCCGGAAAATCAGAAAGTGTTCGCGATTGCCATTTTGATGCTATCGTGTAAGAAGCAAGTGGAGGGGGAATACAGGGCCGCATCCCGTTCCTCGGTATGGCCATTATTTCCGGAATTAGAGACTCAAATATTTCAGGTACCCAAAAATTAAGGCTAGAAAAAAGTGCGGCGGATTTGCCGGATTTTAGCGGTGATTACTAGAGAAGATGCGAGGATGCTACAGTTAAAATGGCGGGCCTCTGAGCCGCTTCGTTCTCCTTGCGTAGAAAAAAGTCTGTTTTGGAAGATCAAAATGACCATTTTTTGAAATTTTGCCGGTCTGTCCCGTCCAAACGCAGGGGGATAGAGAGTTGTCCTTTATACTGGAGATAGAGTTCGACGAGCTGTATTCAACGCACTCATCGCCTTTGTCGTCACTACACGTAGTGCGGAGTTATGGCGGAAAGAAAGTCGGCGGAAGGGTGGTTTAAACCCTTCCCCTTTTTTTCTCGAAAATCAGAAAGTGTTCGCGATTGCCATTTTGATGCTATCGTGTAAGAAGCAAGTGGAGGGGGAATACAGGGCCGCATCCCGTTCCTCGGTATGGCCATTATTTCCGGAATTAGAGATTCAAATATTTCAGGTACCCAAAAATTAAGGCTAGAAAAAATTGCGGCGGATTTGCCGGATTTTAGCGGTGATTACTAGAGAAGATGCGAGGATGCTACAGTTAAAATGGCGGGCCTCTGAGCCGCTTCGTTCTCCTTGTGTAGAAAAAAGTCTGTTTTGGAAGATCAAAATGACCATTTTTTGAAATTTTGCCGGTCTGTCCCGTCCAAACGCAGGGGGATAGAGAGTTGTCCTTTATACTGGAGATATAGTTCGACGAGCTGTATTCAACGCACTCATCGGCTTTGTCGTCACTACACGTAGTGCGGAGTTATGGCGGAAAGAAAGTCGGCGGAAGGTCGAAAATCAGAAAGTGTTCGCGATTGCCATTTTGATGCTATCGCGTAAGAAGCAAGTGGAGGGGGAATACAGGGCCGCATCCCGTTCCTCGGTATGGCCATTATTTCCGGAATTAGAGCCTCAAATATTTCAGGTACCCAAAAATTAAGACTAGAAAGAAGTGCGGCGGATTTGCCGGATTTTAGCGGTGATTACTAGAGAAGATGCGAGGATGCTACGGTTAAAATGGCGGGCCTCTGAGCCGCTTCGTTCTCCTTGCGTAGAAAAAAGTCTGTTATGGAAGATCAAAATGACCATTTTTTGAAATTTTGCCGGTCTGTCCCGTCCAAACGCAGGGGGATAGAGAGTTGTCCTTTATACTGGAGATAGAGTTCGACGAGCTGTATTCAACGCACTCATCGCCTTTGTCGTCACTACAGGTAGTGCGGAGTTATGGCGGAAAGAAAGTCGGCGGAAGGGTGGTTTAAACCCTTCCCCTTTTTTTCTCGAAAATCAGAAAGTGTTCTCGATTGCCATTTTGATGCTATCGTGTAAGAAGCAAGTGGAGGGGGAATACAGGGCCGCATCCCGTTCCTCGGTATGGCCATTATTTCCGGAATTAGAGACTCAAATATTTCAGGTACCCAAAAATTAAGGCTAGAAAAAAGTGCGGCGGATTTGCCGGATTTTAGCGGTGATTACTAGAGAAGATGCGAGGATGCTACAGTTAAAATGGCGGGCCTCTGAGCCGCTTCGTTCTCCTTGTGTAGAAAAAAGTCTGTTTTGGAAGGTCAAAATGACCATTTTTTTAAATTTTGCCGGTCTGTCCCGTCCAAACGCAGGGGGATAGAGAGTTGTCCTTTATACTGGAGATATAGTTCGACGAGCTGTATTCAACGCACTCATCGGCTTTGTCGTCACTACACGTAGTGCGGAGTTATGGCGGAAAGAAAGTCGGCGGAAGGGTGGTGTAAACCCTTCCCCTTTTTTTCTCGAAAATCAGAAAGTGTTCGCGATTGCCATTTTGATACTATCGTGTAAGAAGCAAGTGGAGGGGGAATACAGGGCCGCATCCCGTTCCTCGGTATGGCCATTATTTCCGGAATTAGAGACTCAAATATTTCAGGTACCCAAAAATTAAGGGTAGAAAAAAGTGCGGCGGATTTGCCGGATTTTAGCGGTGATTACTAGAGAAGATGCGAGGATGCTACAGTTAAAATGGCGGGCCTCTGAGCCGCTTCGTTCTCCTTGTGTAGAAAAAAGTCTGTTTTGGAAGGTCAAAATGACCATTTTTTGAAATTTTGCCGGTCTGTCCCGTCCAAACGCAGGGGGATAGAGAGTTGTCCTTTATACTGGAGATATAGTTCGACGAGCTGTATTCAACGCACTCATCGGCTTTGTCGTCACTACACGTAGTGCGGAGTTATGGCGGAAAGAAAGTCGGCGGAAGGTCGAAAATCAGAAAGTGTTCGCGATTGCCATTTTGATGCTATCGCGTAAGAAGCAAGTGGAGGGGGAATACAGGGCCGCATCCCGTTCCTCGGTATGGCCATTATTTCCGGAATTAGAGACTCAAATATTTCAGGTACCCAAAAATTAAGACTAGAAAGAAGTGCGGCGGATTTGCCGGATTTTAGCGGTGATTACTAGAGAAGATGCGAGGATGCTACAGTTAAAATGGCGGGCCTCTGAGCCGCTTCGTTCTCCTTGCGTAGAAAAAAGTCTGTTTTGGAAGATCAAAATGACCATTTTTTGAAATTTTGCCGGTCTGTCCCGTCCAAACGCAGGGGGATAGAGAGTTGTCCTTTATACTGGAGATAGAGTTCGACGAGCTGTATTCAACGCACTCATCGCCTTTGTCGTCACTACACGTAGTGCGGAGTTATGGCGGAAAGAAAGTCGGCGGAAGGGTGGTTTAAACCCTTCCCCTTTTTTTCTCGAAAATCAGAAAGTGTTCTCGATTGCCATTTTGATGCTATCGTGTAAGAAGCAAGTGGAGGGGGAATACAGGGCCGCATCCCGTTCCTCGGTATGGCCATTATTTCCGGAATTAGAGACTCAAATATTTCAGGTACCGAAAAATTAAGGCTAGAAAAAAGTGCGGCGGATTTGCCGGATTTTAGCGGTGATTACTAGAGAAGATGCGAGGATGCTACAGTTAAAATGGCGGGCCTCTGAGCCGCTTCGTTCTCCTTGTGTAGAAAAAAGTCTGTTTTGGAAGGTCAAAATGACCATTTTTTGAAATTTTGCCGGTCTGTCCGGTCCAAACGCAGGGGGATAGAGAGTTGTCCTTTATACTGGAGATAGAGTTCGACGAGCTGTATGCAACGCACTCATCGGCTTTGTCGTCACTACACGTAGTGCGGAGTTATGGCGGAAAGAAAGTCGGCGGAAGGGTGGTTTAAACCCTTCCCCTTTTTTTCTCGAAAATCAGAAAGTGTTCGCGATTGCCATTATGATGCTATCGTGTAAGAAGCAAGTAGAGGGGGAATACAGGGCCGCATCCCGTTCCTCGGTATGGCCATTATTTCCGGAATTAGAGACTCAAATATTTCAGGTACCCAAAAATTAAGGGTAGAAAAAAGTGCGGCGGATTTGCCGGATTTTAGCGGTGATTACTAGAGAAGATGCGAGGATGCTACAGTTAAAATGGCGGGCCTCTGAGCCGCTTCGTTCTCCTTGTGTAGAAAAAAGTCTGTTTTGGAAGGTCAAAATGACCATTTTTTGAAATTTTGCCGTCTGTCCCGTCCAAACGCAGGGGGATAGAGAGTTGTCCTTTATACTGGAGATATAGTTCGACGAGCTGTATTCAACGCACTCATCGGCTTTGTCGTCACTACACGTAGTGCGGAGTTATGGCGGAAAGAAAGTCGGCGGAAGGGTGGTTTAAACCCTTCCCCTTTTTTTCTCGAAAATCAGAAAGTGTTCGAGATTGCCATTTTGATACTATCGTGTAAGAAGCAAGTGGAGGGGGAATACAGGGCCGCATCCCGTTCCTCGGTATGGCCATTATTTCCGGAATTAGAGACTCAAATATTTCAGGTACCCAAAAATTAAGGCTAGAAAAAAGTGCGGCGGATTTGCCGGATTTTAGCGGTGATTACTAGAGAAGATGCGAGGATGCTACAGTTAAAATGGCGGGCCTCTGAGCCGCTTCGTTCTCCTTGTGTAGAAAAAAGTCTGTTTTGGAAGGTCAAAATGACCATTTTTTGAAATTTTGCCGGTCTGTCCCGTCCAAACGCAGGGGGATAGAGAGTTGTCCTTTATACTGGAGATATAGTTCGACGAGCTGTATTCAACGCACTCATCGGCTTTGTCGTCACTACACGTAGTGCGGAGTTATGGCGGAAAGAAAGTCGGCGGAAGGTCGAAAATCAGAAAGTGTTCGCGATTGCCATTTTGATGCTATCCCGTAAGAAGCAAGTGGAGGGGGAATACAGGGCCGCATCCCGTTCCTCGGTATGGCCATTATTTCCGGAATTAGAGACTCAAATATTTCAGGTACCCAGAAATTAAGGCTAGAAAAAAGTGCGGCGGATTTGCCGGATTTTAGCGGTGATTACTAGAGAAGATGCGAGGATGCTACAGTTAAAATGGCGGGCCTCTGAGCCGCTTCGTTCTCCTTGCGTAGAAAAAAGTCTGTTTTGGAAGATCAAAATGACAATTTTTTGAAATTTTGCCGGTCTGTCCCGTCCAAACGCAGGGGGATAGAGAGTTGTCCTTTATACTGGAGATAGAGTTCGACGAGCTGTATTCAACGCACTCATCGCCTTTGTCGTCACTACACGTAGTGCGGAGTTATGGCGGAAAGAAAGTCGGCGGAAGGGTGGTTTAAACCCTTCCCCTTTTTTTCTCGAAAATCAGAAAGTGTTCGCGATTGCCATTTTGATGCTATCGTGTAAGAAGCAAGTGGAGGGGGAATACAGGGCCGCATCCCGTTCCTCGGTATGGCCATTATTTCCGGAATTAGAGACTCAAATATTTCAGGTACCCAAAAATTAAGGCTAGAAAAAAGTGCGGCGGATTTGCCGGATTTTAGCGGTGATTACTAGAGAAGATGCGAGGATGCTACAGTTAAAATGGCGGGCCTCTGAGCCGCTTCGTTCTCCTTGTGTAGAAAAAAGTCTGTTTTGGAAGGTCAAAATGACCATTTTTTGAAATTTTGCCGGTCTGTCCCGTCCAAACGCAGGGGGATAGAGAGTTGTCCTTTATACTGGAGATAGAGTTCGACGAGCTGTATTCAACGCACTCATCGGCTTTGTCGTCACTACACGTAGTGCGGAGTTATGGCGGAAAGAAAGTCGGCGGAAGGGTGGTTTAAACCCTTCCCCTTTTTTTCTCGAAAATCAGAAAGTGTTCGCGATTGCCATTTTGATGCTATCGTGTAAGAAGCAAGTAGAGGGGGAATACAGGGCCGCATCCCGTTCCTCGGTATGGCCATTATTTCCGGAATTAGAGACTCAAATATTTCAGGTACCCAAAAATTAAGGGTAGAAAAAAGTGCGGCGGATTTGCCGGATTTTAGCGGTGATTACTAGAGAAGATGCGAGGATGCTACAGTTAAAATGGCGGGCCTCTGAGCCGCTTCGTTCTCCTTGTGTAGAAAAAAGTCTGTTTTGGAAGGTCAAAATGACCATTTTTTTAAATTTTGCCGGTCTGTCCCGTCCAAACGCAGGGGGATAGAGAGTTGTCCTTTATACTGGAGATATAGTTCGACGAGCTGTATTCAACGCACTCATCGGCTTTGTCGTCACTACACGTAGTGCGGAGTTATGGCGGAAAGAAAGTCGGCGGAAGGTCGAAAATCAGAAAGTGTTCGCGATTGCCATTTTGATGCTATCGCGTAAGAAGCAAGTGGAGGGGGAATACAGGGCTGCATCCCGTTCCTCGGTATGGCCATTATTTCCGGAATTAGAGACTCAAATATTTCAGGTACCCAAAAATTAAGGCTAGAAAGAAGTGCGGCGGATTTGCCGGATTTTAGCGGTGATTACTAGAGAAGATGCGAGGATGCTACAGTTAAAATGGCGGGCCTCTGAGCCGCTTCGTTCTCCTTGCGTAGAAAAAAGTCTGTTTTGGAAGATCAAAATGACCATTTTTTGAAATTTTGCCGGTCTGTCCCGTCCAAACGCAGGGGGATAGAGAGTTGTCCTTTATACTGGAGATAGAGTTCGACGAGCTGTATTCAACGCACTCATCGCCTTTGTCGTCACTACACGTAGTGCGGAGTTATGGCGGAAAGAAAGTCGGCGGAAGGGTGGTTTAAACCCTTCCCCTTTTTTTCTCGAAAATCAGAAAGTGTTCTCGATTGCCATTTTGATGCTATCGAGTAAGAAGCAAGTGGAGGGGGAATACGGGGCCGCATCCCGTTCCTCGGTATGGCCATTATTTCCGGAATTAGAGACTCAAATATTTCAGGTACCCAAAAATTAAGGCTAGAAAAAAGTGCGGCGGATTTGCCGGATTTTAGCGGTGATTACTAGAGAAGATGCGAGGATGCTACAGTTAAAATGGCGGGCCTCTGAGCCGCTTCGTTCTCCTTGTGTAGAAAAAAAGTCTGTTTTGGAAGGTCAAAATGACCATTTTTTGAAATTTTGCCGGTCTGTCCCGTCCAAACGCAGGGGGATAGAGAGTTGTCCTTTATACTGGAGATAGAGTTCGACGAGCTGTATTCAACGCACTCATCGGCTTTGTCGTCACTACACGTAGTGCGGAGTTATGGCGGAAAGAAAGTCGGCGGAAGGGTGGTTTAAAACCCTTCCCCTTTTTTTCTCGAAAATCAGAAAGTGTTCGCGATTGCCATTTTGATGCTATCGTGTAAGAAGCAAGTGGAGGGGGAATACAGGGCCGCATCCCGTTCCTCGGTATGGCCATTATTTCCGGAATTAGAGACTCAAATATTTCAGGTACCCAAAAATTAAGGGTAGAAAAAAGTGCGGCGGATTTGCCGGATTTTAGCGGTGATTACTAGAGAAGATGCGAGGATGCTACAGTTAAAATGGCGGGCCTCTGAGCCGCTTCGTTCTCCTTGTGTAGAAAAAAGTCTGTTTTGGAAGGTCAAAATGACCATTTTTTGAAATTTTGCCGGTCTGTCCCGTCCAAACGCAGGGGGATAGAGAGTTGTCCTTTATACTAGAGATATAGTTCGACGAGCTGTATTCAACGCACTCATCGGCTTTGTCGTCACTACACGTAGTGCGGAGTTATGGCGGAAAGAATGTCGGCGGAAGGTCGAAAATCAGAAAGTGTTCGCGATTGCCATTTTGATGCTATCGTGTAAGAAGCAAGTGGAGGGGGAATACAGGGCCGCATCCCGTTCCTCGGTATGGCCATTATTTCCGGAATTCCCCTTTTTTTCTCGAAAATCAGAAAGTGTTCGCGATTGCCATTTTGATGCTATCGTGTAAGAAGCAAGTGGAGGGGGAATACAGGGCCGCATCCCGTTCCTCGGTATGGCCATTATTTCCGGAATTAGAGACTCAAATATTTCAGGTACCCAAAAATTAAGGCTAGAAAAAAGTGCGGCGGATTTGCCGGATTTTAGCGGTGATTACTAGAGAAGATGCGAGGATGCTACAGTTAAAATGGCGTGCCTCTGAGCCGCTTCGTTCTCCTTCTGTAGAAAAAAGTCTGTTTTGGAAGGTCAAAATGACCATTTTTTTAAATTTTGCCGGTCTGTCCCGTCCAAACGCAGGGGGATAGAGAGTTGTCCTTTATGCTGGAGATAGAGTTCGACGAGCTGTATTCAACGCACTCATCGGCTTTGTCGTCACTACACGTAGTGCGGAGTTATGGCGGAAAGAAAGTCCCCTTTTTTTCTCGAAAATCAGAAAGTGTTCGCGATTGCCAGTTTGATGCTATCGTGTAAGAAGCAAGTGGAGGGGGAATACAGGGCCGCATCCCTTTCCTCGGTATGGCCATTATTTTCGGAATTAGAGACTCAAATATTTCAGGTACCCAAAAATTAAGGCTAGAAAAAAGTGCGGCGGATTTGCCGGATTTTAGCGGTGATTACTATAGAAGATGCGAGGATGCTACAGTTAAAATGGCGGGCCTCTGAGCCGCTTCGTTCTCCTTGTGTAGAAAAAAGTCTGTTTTGGAAGGTCAAAATGACCATTTTTTGAAATTTTGCCGGTCTGTCCCGTCCAAACGCAGGGGGATAGAGAGTTGTCCTTTATACTGGAGATAGAGTTCGACGAGCTGTATTCAACACACTCATCGGCTTTGTCGTCACTACACGTAGTGCGGAGTTATGGCGGAAAGAAAGTCGGCGGAAGGGTGGTTTAAACCCTTCCCCTTTTTTTCTCGAATATCAGAAAGTGTTCGCGATTGCCATTTTGATGCTATCGTGTAAGAAGCAAGTGGAGGGGGAATACAGGGCCGCATCCCGTTCCTCGGTATGGCCATTATTTCCGGAATTAGAGACTCAAATATTTCAGGTACCCAAAAATTAAGGCTAGAAAAAAGTGCGGCGGATTTGCCGGATTTTAGCGGTGATTACTAGAGAAGATGCGAGGATGCTACAGTTAAAATGGCGGGCCTCTGAGCCGCTTCGTTCTCCTTGTGTAGAAAAAAGTCTGTTTTGGAAGGTCAAAATGACCATTTTTTGAAATGTTGCCGGTCTGTCCCGTCCAAACGCAGGGGGATAGAGTGTTGTCCTTTATACTGCAGATATAGTTCGACGAGCTGTATTCAACGCACTCATCGGCTTTGTCGTCACTACACGTAGTGCGGAGTTATGGCGGAAAGAAATTCGGCGGAAGGTCGAAAATCAGAAAGTGTTCACGATTGCCATTTTGATGCTATCGTGTAAGAAGCAAGTGGAGGGGGAATACAGGGCCGCATCCCGTTCCTCGGTATGGCCATTATTTCCGGAATTAGAGACTCAAATATTTCAGGTACCCAAAAATTAAGGCTAGAAAAAAGTGCGGCGGATTTGCCGGATTTTAGCGGTGATTACTAGAGAAGATGCGAGGATGCTACAGTTAAAATGGCGGGCCTCTGAGCCGCTTCGTTCTCCTTGTGTAGAAAAAAGTCTGTTTTGGAAGGTCAAAATGACCATTTTTTGAAATTTTGCCGGTCTGTCCCGTCCAAACGCAGGGGGATAGAGAGTTGTCCTTTATACTGGAGATAGAGTTCGACGAGCTGTATTCAACGCACTCATCGGCTTTGTCGTCACTACACGTAGTGCGGAGTTATGGCGGAAAGAAAGTCGGCGGAAGGGTGGTTTAAACCCTTCCCCTTTTTTTCTCGAAAATCAGAAAGTGTTCGCGATTGCCATTTTGATGCTATCGTGTAAGAAGCAAGTGGAGGGGGAATACAGGTCCGCATCCCGTTCCTCGGTATGGCCATTATTTCCGGAATTAGAGACTCAAATATTTCAGGTACCCAAAAATTAAGGCTAGAAAAAAGTGCGGCGGATTTGCCGGATTTTAGCGGTGATTACTAGAGAAGATGCGAGGATGCTACAGTTAAAATGGCGGGCCTCTGAGCCGCTTCGTTCTCCTTGTGTAGAAAAAAGTCTGTTTTGGAAGGTCAAAATGACCATTTTTTGAAATTTTGCCGGTCTGTCCCGTCCAAACTCAGGGGGATAGAGAGTTGTCCTTTAAACTGGAGATAGAGTTCGACGAGCTGTATTCAACACACCCATCGGCTTTGTCGTCACTACACGTAGTGCGGAGTTATGGCGGAAAGAAAGTCGAAAATCAGAAAGTGTTCGCGATTGCCAGTTTGATGCTATCGTGTAAGAAGCAAGTGGAGGGGGAATACAGGGCCGCATCCCGTTCCTCGGTATGGCCATTATTTCCGGAATTAGAGACTCAAATATTTCAGGTACCCAAAAATTAAGGGTAGAAAAAAGTGCGGCGGATTTGCCGGATTTTAGCGGTGATTACTAGAGAAGATGCGAGGATGCTACAGTTAAAATGGCGGGCCTCTGAGCCGCTTCGTTCTCCTTGTGTAGAAAAAAGTCTGTTTTGGAAGGTCAAAATGACCATTTTTTGAAATTTTGCCGGTCTGTCCCGTCCAAACGCAGGGGGATAGAGAGTTGTCCTTTATACTAGAGATATAGTTCGACGAGCTGTATTCATCGCACTCATCGGCTTTGTCGTCACTACACGTAGTGCGGAGTTATGGCGGAAAGAATGTCGGCGGAAGGTCGAAAATCAGAAAGTGTTCGCGATTGCCATTTTGATGCTATCGTGTAAGAAGCAAGTGGAGGGGGAATACAGGGCCGCATCCCGTTCCTCGGTATGGCCATTATTTCCGGAATTAGAGACTCAAATATTTCAGGTACCCAAAAATTAAGGCTAGAAAAAAGTGCAGCGGATTTGCCGGATTTTAGCGGTGATTACTAGAGAAGATGCGAGGATGCTACAGTTAAAATGGCGGGCCTCTGAGCCGCTTCGTTCTCCTTGTGTAGAAAAAAGTCTGTTTTGGAAGGTCAAAATGACCATTTTTTTAAATTTTGCCGGTCTGTCCCGTCCAAACGCAGGGGGATAGAGAGTTGTCCTTTATACTGGAGATAGAGTTCGACGAGCTGTATTCAACGCACTCATCGGCTTTGTCGTCACTACACGTAGTGCGGAGTTATGGCGGAAAGAAAGTCGGCGGAAGGGTGGTTTAAACCCTTCCCCTTTTTTTCTCGAAAATCAGAAAGTGTTCGCGATTGCCATTTTGATGCTATCGTGTAAGAAGCAAGTGGAGGGGGAATACAGGGCCGCATCCCGTTCCTCGGTATGGCCATTATTTCCGGAATTAGAGACTCAAATATTTCAGGTACCCAAAAATTAAGGCTAGAAAAAAGTGCGGCGGATTTGCCGGATTTTAGCGGTGATTACTAGAGAAGATGCGAGGATGCTACAGTTAAAATGGCGTGCCTCTGAGCCGCTTCGTTCTCCTTCTGTAGAAAAAAGTCTGTTTTGGAAGGTCAAAATGACCATTTTTTGAAATTTTGCCGGTCTGTCCCGTCCAAACGCAGGGGGATAGAGAGTTGTCCTTTATGCTGGAGATAGAGTTCGACGAGCTGTATTCAACGCACTCATCGGCTTTGTCGTCACTACACGTAGTGCGGAGTTATGGCGGAAAGAATGTCGGCGGAAGGGTGGTTTAAACCCTTCCCCTTTTTTTCTCGATAATCAGAAAGTGTTCGCGATTGCCATTTTGATGCTATCGTGTAAGAAGCAAGTGGAGGGGGAATACAGGGCCGCATCCCGTTCCTCGGTATGGCCATTATTTCCGGAATTAGAGACTCAAATATTTCAGGTACCCAAAAATTAAGGCTAGAAAAAAGTGCGGCGGATTTGCCGGATTTTAGCGGTGATTACTAGAGAAGATGCGAGGATGCTACAGTTAAAATGGCGGGCCTCTGAGCCGCTTCGTTCTCCTTGTGTAGAAAAAAGTCTGTTTTGGAAGGTCAAAATGACCATTTTTTGAAATTTTGCCGGTCTGTCCCGTCCAAACGCAGGGGGATAGAGAGTTGTCCTTTATACTGGAGATAGAGTTCGACGAGCTGTATTCAACACACTCATCGGCTTTGTCGTCACTACACGTAGTGCGGAGTTATGGCGGAAAGAAAGTCGGCGGAAGGGTGGTTTAAACCCTTCCCCTTTTTTTCTCGAAAATCAGAAAGTGTTCGCGATTGCCATTTTGATACTATCGTGTAAGAAGCAAGTGGAGGGGGAATACAGGGCCGCATCCCGTTCCTCGGTATGGCCATTATTTCCGGAATTAGAGACTCAAATATTTCAGGTACCCAAAAATTAAGGCTAGAAACAAGTGCGGCGGATTTGCCGGATTTTAGCGGTGATTACTAGAGAAGATGCGAGGATGCTACAGTTAAAATGGCGGGCCTCTGAGCCGCTTCGTTCTCCTTGTGTAGAAAAAAGTCTGTTTTGGAAGGTCAAAATGACCATTTTTTGAAATTTTGCCGGTCTGTCCCGTCCAAACGCAGGGGGATAGAGAGTTGTCCTTTATACTGGAGATATAGTTCGACGAGCTGTATTCAACGCACTCATCGGCTTTGTCGTCACTACACGTAGTGCGGAGTTATGGCGGAAAGAAATTCGGCGGAAGGTCGAAAATCAGAAAGTGTTCGCGATTGCCATTTTGATGCTATCGCGTAAGAAGCAAGTGGAGGGGGAATACAGGGCCGCATCCCGTTCCTCGGTATGGCCATTATTTCCGGAATTAGAGACTCAAATATTTCAGGTACCCAAAAATTAAGGCTAGAAAAAAGTGCGGCGGATTTGCCGGATTTTAGCGGTGATTACTAGAGAAGATGCGAGGATGCTACAGTTAAAATGGCGGGCCTCTGAGCCGCTTCGTTCTCCTTGCGTAGAAAAAAGTCTGTTTTGGAAGATCAAAATGACCATTTTTTGAAATTTTGCCGGTCTGTCCCGTCCAAACGCAGGGGGATAGAGAGTTGTCCTTTATACTGGAGATAGAGTTCGACGAGCTGTATTCAACGCACTCATCGCCTTTGTCGTCACTACACGTAGTGCGGAGTTATGGCGGAAAGAAAGTCGGCGGAAGGGTGGTTTAAACCCTTCCCCTTTTTTTCTCGAAAATCAGAAAGTGTTCGCGATTGCCATTTTCATGCTATCGTGTAAGAAGCAAGTAGAGGGGGAATACAGGGCCGCATCCCGTTCCTCGGTATGGCCATTATTTCCGGAATTAGAGACTCAAATATTTCAGGTACCCAAAAATTAAGGCTAGAAAAAAGTGCGGCGGATTTGCCGGATTTTAGCGGTGATTACTAGAGAAGATGCGAGGATGCTACAGTTAAAATGGCGGGCCTCTGAGCCGCTTCGTTCTCCTTGCGTAGAAAAAAGTCTGTTTTGGAAGATCAAAATGACCATATTTTGAAAATTTGCCGGTCTGTCCCGTCCAAACGCAGGGGGATAGAGAGTTGTCCTTTATACTGGAGATAGAGTTCGACGAGCTGTATTCAACGCACTCATCGCCTTTGTCGTCACTACACGTAGTGCGGGGTTATGGCGGAAAGAAAGTCGGCGGAAGGGTGGTTTTTTTTCTCGAAAATCAGAAAGTGTTCGCGATTGCCATTTTGATGCTATCGTGTAAGAAGCAAGTGGAGGGGGAATACAGGGCCGCATCCCGTTCCTCGGTATGGCCATTATTTCCGGAATTAGAGACTCAAATATTTCAGGTACCCAAAAATTAAGGCTAGAAAAAAGTGCGGCGGATTTGCCGGATTTTAGCGGTGATTACTAGAGAAGATGCGAGGATGCTACAGTTAAAATGGCGGGCCTCTGAGCCGCTTCGTTCTCCTTGTGTAGAAAAAAGTCTGTTTTGGAAGGTCAAAATGACCATTTTTTGAAATTTTGCCGGTCTGTCCCGTCCAAACGCAGGGGGATAGAGAGTTGTCCTTTATACTGGAGATAGAGTTCGACGAGCTGTATTCAACGCACTCATCGGCTTTGTCGTCACTACACGTAGTGCGGAGTTATGGCGGAAAGAAAGTCGGCGGAAGGGTGGTTTAAACCCTTCCCCTTTTTTTCTCGAAAATCAGAGAGTGTTCGCGATTGCCATTTTGATGCTATCGTGTAAGAAGCAAGTGGAGGGGGAATACAGGGCCGCATCCCGTTCCTCGGTATGGCCATTATTTCCGGAATTAGAGACTCAAATATTTCAGGTACCCAAAAATTAAGGCTAGAAAAAAGTGCGGCGGATTTGCCGGATTTTAGCGGTGATTACTAGAGAAGATGCGAGGATGCTACAGTTAAAATGGCGGGCCTCTGAGCCGCTTCGTTCTCCTTGTGTAGAAAAAAGTCTGTTTTGGAAGGTCAAAATGACCATTTTTTTTAATTTTGCCGGTCTGTCCCGTCCAAACGCAGGGGGATAGAGAGTTGTCCTTTATACTGGAGATAGAGTTCGACGAGCTGTATTCAACGCACTCATCGGCTTTGTCGTCACTACAAGTAGTGCGGAGTTATGGCGGAAAGAAAGTCGGCGGAAGGTCGAAAATCAGAAAGTGTTCGCGATTGCCATTTTGATGCTATCGTGTAAGAAGCAAGTGGAGGGGGAATACAGGGCCGCATCCCGTTCCTCGGTATGGCCATTATTTCCGGAATTAGAGACTCAAATATTTCAGGTACCCAAAAATTAAGGCTAGAAAAAAGTGCGGCGGATTTGCCGGATTTTAGCGGTGATTACTAGAGAAGATGCGAGGATGCTACAGTTAAAATGGCGGGCCTCTGAGCCGCTTCGTTCTCCTTGTGTAGAAAAAAGTCTGTTTTGGAGGTCAAAATGACCATTTTTTGAAATTTTGCCGGTCTGTCCCGTCCAAACGCAGGGGGATAGAGAGTTGTCCTTTATACTGGAGATAGAGTTCGACGAGCAGTATTCAACGCACTCATCGGCTTTGTCGTCACTACACGTAGTGCGGAGTTATGGTTGAAAGAAAGTCGGCGGAAGGGTGGTTTAAACCCTTCCCCTTATTTTCTCGAAAATCAGAAAGTGTTCGCGATTGCCATTTTGATGCTATCGTGTAAGAAGCAAGTGGAGGGGGAATACAGGGCCGCATCCCGTTCCTCGGTATGGCCATTATTTCCGGAATTAGAGACTCAAATATTTCAGGTACCCAAAAATTAAGGCTAGAAAAAAGTGCGGCGGATTTGCCGGATTTTAGCGGTGATTACTAGAGAAGATGCGAGGATGCTACAGTTAAAATGGCGGGCCTCTGAGCCGCTTCGTTCTCCTTGTGTAGAAAAAAGTCTGTTTTGGAAGGTCAAAATGACCATTTTTTGAAATTTTGCCGGTCTGTCCCGTCCAAACGCAGGGGGATAGAGAGTTGTCCTTTATACTGGAGATAGAGTTCGACGAGCTGTATTCAACGCACTCATCGCCTTTGTCGTCACTACACGTAGTGCGGAGTTATGGCGGAAAGAAAGTCGGCGGAAGGGTGGTTTTTTTCTCGAAAATCAGAAAGTGTTCGCGATTGCCATTTTGATGCTATCGTGTAAGAAGCAAGTGGAGGGGGAATACAGGGCCGCATCCCGTTCCTCGGTATGGCCATTATTTCCGGAATTAGAGACTCAAATATTTCAGGTACCCAAAAATTAAGGCTAGAAAAAAGTGCGGCAGATTTGCCGGATTTTAGCGGTGATTACTAGAGAAGATGCGAGGATGCTACAGTTAAAATGGCGGGCCTCTGAGCCGCTTCGTTCTCCTTGTGTAGAAAAAAGTCTGTTTTGGAAGGTCAAAATGACCATTTTTTGAAATTTTGCCGGTCTGTCCCGTCCAAACGCAGGAGGATAGAGAGTTGTCCTTTATACTGGAGATAGAGTTCGACGAGCTGTATTCAACGCACTCATCGGCTTTGTCGTCACTACACGTAGTGCGGAGTTATGGCGGAAAGAATGTCGGCGGAAGGGTGGATTAAACCCTTCCCCTTTTTTTCTCGAAAATCAGAAAGTGTTCGCGATTGCCATTTTGATGCTATCGTGTAAGAAGCAAGTGGAGGGGGAATACAGGGCCGCATCCCGTTCCTCGGTATGGCCATTATTTCCGGAATTAGAGACTCAAATATTTCAGGTACCCAAAAATTAAGGCTAGAAAAAAGTGCGGCGGATTTGCCGGATTTTAGCGGTGATTACTAGAGAAGATGCGAGGATGCTACAGTTAAAATGGCGGGCCTCTGAGCCGCTTCGTTCTCCTTGTGTAGAAAAAAGTCTGTTTTGGAAGGTCAAAATGACCATTTTTTGAAATTTTGCCGGTCTGTCCCGTCCAAACGCAGGGGGATAGAGAGTTGTCCTTTATACTGGAGATAGAGTTCGACGAGCTGTATTCAACGCACACATCGGCTTTGTCGTCACTACACGTAGTGCGGAGTTATGGCGGAAAGAAAGTCGGCGGAAGGGTGGTTTAAACCCTTCCCCTTTTTTTCTCGAAAATCAGAAAGTGTTCGCGATTGCCATTTTGATGCTATCGTGTAAGAAGCAAGTAGAGGGGGAATACAGGGCCGCATCCCGTTCCTCGGTGTGGCCATTATTTCCGGAATTAGAGACTCAAATATTTCAGGTACCCAAAAATTACGGCTAGAAAAAAGTGCGGCGGATTTGCCGGATTTTAGCGGTGATTACTAGAGAAGATGCGAGGATGCTACAGTTAAAATGGCGGGCCTCTGAGCCGCTTCGTTCTCCTTGTGTAGAAAAAAGTCTGTTTTGGAAGATCAAAATGACCATTTTTTGAAATTTTGCCGGTCTGTCCCGTCCAAACGCAGGGGGATAGGGAGTTGTCCTTTATACTGGAGATAGAGTTCGACGAGCTGTATTCAACGCACTCATCGGCTTTGTCGTCACTACACGTAGTGCGGAGTTATGGCGGAAAGAAAGTCGGCGGAAGGGTGGTTTAAACCCTTCCCCTTATTTTCTCGAAAATCAGAAAGTGTTCGCGATTGCCATTTTGATGCTATCGTGTAAGAAGCAAGTGGAGGGGGAATACAGGGCCGCATCCCGTTCCTCGGTATGGCCATTATTTCCGGAATTAGAGACTCAAATATTTCAGGTACCCAAAAATTAAGGCTAGAAAAAAGTGCGGCGGATTTGCCGGATTTTAGCGGTGATTACTAGAGAAGATGCGAGGATGCTACAGTTAAAATGGCGGGCCTCTGAGCCGCTTCGTTCTCCTTGTGTAGAAAAAAGTCTGTTTTGGAAGGTCAAAATGACCATTTTTTGAAATTTTGCCGGTCTGTCCCGTCCAAACGCAGGGGGATAGAGAGTTGTCCTTTATACTGGAGATAGAGTTCGACGAGCTGTATTCAACGCACTCATCGGCTTTGTCGTCACTACACGTAGTGCGGAGTTATGGCGGAAAGAAAGTCGGCGGAAGGGTGGTTTAAACCCTTCCCCTTTTTTTCTCGAAAATCAGAAAGTGTTCGCGATTGCCATTTTGATGCTATCGTGTAAGAAGCAAGTGGAGGGGGAATACAGGGCCGCATCCCGTTCCTCGGTATGGCCATTATTTCCGGAATTAGAGACTCAAATATTTCAGGTACCCAAAAATTAAGGCTAGAAAAAAGTGCGGCGGATTTGCCGGATTTTAGCGGTGATTACTAGAGAAGATGCGAGGATGCTACAGTTAAAATGGCGGGCCTCTGAGCCGCTTCGTTCTCCTTGTGTAGAAAAAAGTCTGTTTTGGAAGGTCAAAATGACCATTTTTTGAAATTTTGCCGGTCTGTCCCGTCCAAACGCAGGGGGATAGAGAGTTGTCCTTTATACTGGAGATAGAGTTCGACGAGCTGTATTCAACGCACTCATCGGCTTTGTCGTCACTACACGTAGTGCGGAGTTATGGCGGAAAGAAAGTCGGCGGAAGGGTGGTTTAACCCTTCCCCTTATTTTCTCGAAAATCAGAAAGTGTTCGCGATTGCCATTTTGATGCTATCGTGTAAGAAGCAAGTGGAGGGGGAATACAGGGCCGCATCCCGTTCCTCGGTATGGCCATTATTTCCGGAATTAGAGACTCAAATATTTCAGGTACCCAAAAATTAAGGCTAGAAAAAAGTGCGGCGGATTTGCCGGATTTTAGCGGTGATTACTAGAGAAGATGCGAGGATGCTACAGTTAAAATGGCGGGCCTCTGAGCCGCTTCGTTCTCCTTGTGTAGAAAAAAGTCTGTTTTGGAAGGTCAAAATGACCATTTTTTTGAAATTTTGCCGGTCTGTCCCGTCCAAACGCAGGGGGATAGAGAGTTGTCCTTTGTACTGGAGATAGAGTTCGACGAGCTGTATTCAACGCACTCATCGGCTTTGTCGTCACTACACGTAGTGCGGAGTTATGGCGGAAAGAAAGTCGGCGGAAGGGTGGTTTAAACCCTTCCCCTTTTTTTCTCGAAAATCAGAAAGTGTTCGCGATTGCCATTTTGATGCTATCGTGTAAGAAGCAAGTGGAGGGGGAATACAGGGCCGCATCCCGTTCCTCGGTATGGCCATTATTTCCGGAATTAGAGACTCAAATATTTCAGATGCGAGGAGCTGTATTCAACGCACTCATCGGCTTTGTCGTCACTACACGTAGTGCGGAGTTATGGCGGAAAGAATGTCGGCGGAAGGGTGGTTTAAACCCTTCCCCTTTTTTTCTCGAAAATCAGAAAGTGTTCGCGATTGCCATTTTCATGCTATCGTGTAAGAAGCAAGTAGAGGGGGAATACAGGGCCGCATCCCGTTCCTCGGTATGGCCATTATTTCCGGAATTAGAGACTCAAATATTTCAGGTACCCAAAAATTAAGGCTAGAAAAAAGTGCGGCGGATTTGCCGGATTTTAGCGGTGATTACTAGAGAAGATGCGAGGATGCTACAGTTAAAATGGCGGGCCTCTGAGCCGCTTCGTTCTCCTTGTGTAGAAAAAAGTCTGTTTTGGAAGGTCAAAATGACCATTTTTTGAAATTTTGCCGGTCTGTCCCGTCCAAACGCAGGGGGATAGAGAGTTGTCCTTTATACTGGAGATAGAGTTCGACGAGCTGTATTCAACGCACTCATCGGCTTTGTCGTCACTACACGTAGTGCGGAGTTATGGCGGAAAGAAAGTCGGCGGAAGGGTGGTTTAAACCCTTCCCCTTTTTTTCTCGAAAATCAGAGAGTGTTCGCGATTGCCATTTTGATGCTATCGTGTAAGAAGCAAGTGGAGGGGGAATACAGGGCCGCATCCCGTTCCTCGGTATGGCCATTATTTCCGGAATTAGAGACTCAAATATTTCAGGTACCCAAAAATTAAGGCTAGAAAAAAGTGCGGCGGATTTGCCGGATTTTAGCGGTGATTACTAGAGAAGATGCGAGGATGCTACAGTTAAAATGGCGGGCCTCTGAGCCGCTTCGTTCTCCTTGTGTAGAAAAAAGTCTGTTTTGGAAGGTCAAAATGACCATTTTTTTTAATTTTGCCGGTCTGTCCCGTCCAAACGCAGGGGGATAGAGAGTTGTCCTTTATACTGGAGATAGAGTTCGACGAGCTGTATTCAACGCACTCATCGGCTTTGTCGTCACTACACGTAGTGCGGAGTTATGGCGGAAAGAAAGTCGGCGGAAGGTCGAAAATCAGAAAGTGTTCGCGATTGCCATTTTGATGCTATCGTGTAAGAAGCAAGTGGAGGGGGAATACAGGGCCGCATCCCGTTCCTCGGTATGGCCATTATTTCCGGAATTAGAGACTCAAATATTTCAGGTACCCAAAAATTAAGGCTAGAAAAAAGTGCGGCGGATTTGCCGGATTTTAGCGGTGATTACTAGAGAAGATGCGAGGATGCTACAGTTAAAATGGCGGGCCTCTGAGCCGCTTCGTTCTCCTTGTGTAGAAAAAAGTCTGTTTTGGAGGTCAAAATGACCATTTTTTGAAATTTTGCCGGTCTGTCCCGTCCAAACGCAGGGGGATAGAGAGTTGTCCTTTATACTGGAGATAGAGTTCGACGAGCAGTATTCAACGCACTCATCGGCTTTGTCGTCACTACACGTAGTGCGGAGTTATGGCTGAAAGAAAGTCGGCGGAAGGGTGGTTTAAACCCTTCCCCTTATTTTCTCGAAAATCAGAAAGTGTTCGCGATTGCCATTTTGATGCTATCGTGTAAGAAGCAAGTGGAGGGGGAATACAGGGCCGCATCCCGTTCCTCGGTATGGCCATTATTTCCGGAATTAGAGACTCAAATATTTCAGGTACCCAAAAATTAAGGCTAGAAAAAAGTGCGGCGGATTTGCCGGATTTTAGCGGTGATTACTAGAGAAGATGCGAGGATGCTACAGTTAAAATGGCGGGCCTCTGAGCCGCTTCGTTCTCCTTGTGTAGAAAAAAGTCTGTTTTGGAAGGTCAAAATGACCATTTTTTGAAATTTTGCCGGTCTGTCCCGTCCAAACGCAGGGGGATAGAGAGTTGTCCTTTATACTGGAGATAGAGTTCGACGAGCTGTATTCAACGCACTCATCGCCTTTGTCGTCACTACACGTAGTGCGGAGTTATGGCGGAAAGAAAGTCGGCGGAAGGGTGGTTTTTTTCTCGAAAATCAGAAAGTGTTCGCGATTGCCATTTTGATGCTATCGTGTAAGAAGCAAGTGGAGGGGGAATACAGGGCCGCATCCCGTTCCTCGGTATGGCCATTATTTCCGGAATTAGAGACTCAAATATTTCAGGTACCCAAAAATTAAGGCTAGAAAAAAGTGCGGCGGATTTGCCGGATTTTAGCGGTGATTACTAGAGAAGATGCGAGGATGCTACAGTTAAAATGGCGGGCCTCTGAGCCGCTTCGTTCTCCTTGTGTAGAAAAAAGTCTGTTTTGGAAGGTCAAAATGACCATTTTTTGAAATTTTGCCGGTCTGTCCCGTCCAAACGCAGGGGGATAGAGAGTTGTCCTTTATACTGGAGATAGAGTTCGACGAGCTGTATTCAACGCACTCATCGGCTTTGTCGTCACTACACGTAGTGCGGAGTTATGGCGGAAAGAAAGTCGGCGGAAGGGTGGTTTAAACCCTTCCCCTTTTTTTCTCGAAAATCAGAAAGTGTTCGCGATTGCCATTTTGATGCTATCGTGTAAGAAGCAAGTGGAGGGGGAATACAGGGCCGCATCCCGTTCCTCGGTATGGCCATTATTTCCGGAATTAGATACTCAAATATTTCAGGTACCCAAAAATTAAGGCTAGAAAAAAGTGCGGCGGATTTGCCGGATTTTAGCGGTGATTACTAGAGAAGATGCGAGGATGCTACAGTTAAAATGGCGGGCCTCTGAGCCGCTTCGTTCTCCTTGTGTAGAAAAAAGTCTGTTTTGGAAGGTCAAAATGACCATTTTTTGAAATTTTGCCGGTCTGTCCCGTCCAAACGCAGGGGGATAGAGAGTTGTCCTTTATACTGGAGATAGAGTTCGACGAGCTGTATTCAACGCACTCATCGGCTTTGTCGTCACTACACGTAGTGCGGAGTTATGGCGGAAAGAAAGTCGGCGGAAGGGTGGTTTAACCCTTCCCCTTATTTTCTCGAAAATCAGAAAGTGTTCGCGATTGCCATTTTGATGCTATCGTGTAAGAAGCAAGTGGAGGGGGAATACAGGGCCGCATCCCGTTCCTCGGTATGGCCATTATTTCCGGAATTAGAGACTCAAATATTTCAGGTACCCAAAAATTAAGGCTAGAAAAAAGTGCGGCGGATTTGCCGGATTTTAGCGGTGATTACTAGAGAAGATGCGAGGATGCTACAGTTAAAATGGCGGGCCTCTGAGCCGCTTCGTTCTCCTTGTGTAGAAAAAAGTCTGTTTTGGAAGGTCAAAATGACCATTTTTTTGAAATTTTGCCGGTCTGTCCCGTCCAAACGCAGGGGGATAGAGAGTTGTCCTTTGTACTGGAGATAGAGTTCGACGAGCTGTATTCAACGCACTCATCGGCTTTGTCGTCACTACACGTAGTGCGGAGTTATGGCGGAAAGAAAGTCGGCGGAAGGGTGGTTTAAACCCTTCCCCTTTTTTTCTCGAAAATCAGAAAGTGTTCGCGATTGCCATTTTGATGCTATCGTGTAAGAAGCAAGTGGAGGGGGAATACAGGGCCGCATCCCGTTCCTCGGTATGGCCATTATTTCCGGAATTAGAGACTCAAATATTTCAGGTACCCAAAAATTAAGGCTAGAAAAAAGTGCGGCGGATTTGCCGGATTTTAGCGGTGATTACTAGAGAAGATGCGAGGATGCTACAGTTAAAATGGCGGGCCTCTGAGCCGCTTCGTTCTCCTTGTGTAGAAAAAAGTCTGTTTTGGAAGGTCAAAATGACCATTTTTTGAAATTTTGCCGGTCTGTCCCGTCCAAACGCAGGGGGATAGAGAGTTGTCTTTTATACTGGAGATAGAGTTCGACGAGCTGTATTCAACGCACTCATCGGCTTTGTCGTCACTACACGTAGTGCGGAGTTATGGCGGAAAGAATGTCGGCGGAAGGTCGAAAATCAGAAAGTGTTCGCGATTGCCATTTTGATGCTATCGTGTAAGAAGCAAGTGGAGGGGGAATACAGGGCCGCATCCCGTTCCTCGGTATGGCCATTATTTCCGGAATTAGAGACTCAAATATTTCAGGTACCCAAAAATTAAGGCTAGAAAAAAGTGCGGCGGATTTGCCGGATTTTAGCGGTGATTACTAGAGAAGATGCGAGGATGCTACAGTTAAAATGGCGGGCCTCTGAGCCGCTTCGTTCTCCTTGTGTAGAAAAAAGTCTGTTTTGGAAGGTCAAAATGACCATTTTTTGAAATTTTGCCGGTCTGTCCCGTCCAAACGCAGGGGGATAGAGAGTTGTCCTTTATACTGGAGATAGAGTTCGACGAGCTGTATTCAACGCACTCATCGGCTTTGTCGTCACTACACGTAGTGCGGAGTTATGGCGGAAAGAAAGTCGGCGGAAGGGTGGTTTAAACCCTTCCCCTTATTTTCTCGAAAATCAGAAAGTGTTCGCGATTGCCATTTTGATGCTATCGTGTAAGAAGCAAGTGGAGGGGGAATACAGGGCCGCATCCCGTTCCTCGGTATGGCCATTATTTCCGGAATTAGAGACTCAAATATTTCAGGTACCCAAAAATTAAGGCTAGAAAAAAGTGCGGCGGATTTGCCGGATTTTAGCGGTGATTACTAGAGAAGATGCGAGGATGCTACAGTTAAAATGGCGGGCCTCTGAGCCGCTTCGTTCTCCTTGTGTAGAAAAAAGTCTGTTTTGGAAGGTCAAAATGACCATTTTTTGAAATTTTGCCGGTCTGTCCCGTCCAAACGCAGGGGGATAGAGAGTTGTCCTTTATACTGGAGATAGAGTTCGACGAGCTGTATTCAACGCACTCATCGGCTTTGTCGTCACTACACGTAGTGCGGAGTTATGGCGGAAAGAAAGTCGCCTTATTTTCTCGAAAATCAGAAAGTGTTCGCGATTGCCATTTTGATGCTATCGTGTAAGAAGCAAGTGGAGGGGGAATACAGGGCCGCATCCCGTTCCTCGGTATGGCCATTATTTCCGGAATTAGAGACTCAAATATTTCAGGTACCCAAAAATTAAGGCTAGAAAAAAGTGCGGCGGATTTGCCGGATTTTAGCGGTGATTACTAGAGAAGATGCGAGGATGCTACAGTTAAAATGGCGGGCCTCTGAGCCGCTTCGTTCTCCTTGTGTAGAAAAAAGTCTGTTTTGGAAGGTCAAAATGACCATTTTTTGAAATTTTGCCGGTCTGTCCCGTCCAAACGCAGGGGGATAGAGAGTTGTCCTTTATACTGGAGATAGAGTTCGACGAGCTGTATTCAACGCACTCATCGGCTTTGTCGTCACTACACGTAGTGCGGAGTTATGGCGGAAAGAAAGTCGGCGGAAGGGTGGTTTTTTTCTCGAAAATCAGAAAGTGTTCGCGATTGCCATTTTGATGCTATCGTGTAAGAAGCAAGTGGAGGGGGAATACAGGGCCGCATCCCGTTCCTCGGTATGGCCATTATTTCCGGAATTAGAGACTCAAATATTTCAGGTACCCAAAAATTAAGGCTAGAAAAAAGTGCGGCAGATTTGCCGGATTTTAGCGGTGATTACTAGAGAAGATGCGAGGATGCTACAGTTAAAATGGCGGGCCTCTGAGCCGCTTCGTTCTCCTTGTGTAGAAAAAAGTCTGTTTTGGAAGGTCAAAATGACCATTTTTTGAAATTTTGCCGGTCTGTCCCGTCCAAACGCAGGAGGATAGAGAGTTGTCCTTTATACTGGAGATAGAGTTCGACGAGCTGTATTCAACGCACTCATCGGCTTTGTCGTCACTACACGTAGTGCGGAGTTATGGCGGAAAGAAAGTCGGCGGAAGGGTGGTTTAAACCCTTCCCCTTTTTTTCTCGAAAATCAGAAAGTGTTCGCGATTGCCATTTTGATGCTATCGTGGAAGAAGCAAGTGGAGGGGGAATACAGGGCCGCATCCCGTTCCTCGGTATGGCCATTATTTCCGGAATTAGAGACTCAAATATTTCAGGTACCCAAAAATTAAGGCTAGAAAAAAGTGCGGTGGATTTGCCGGATTTTAGCTGTGATTACTAGAGAAGATGCGAGGATGCTACAGTTAAAATGGCGGGCCTCTGAGCCGCTTCGTTCTCCTTGTGTAGAAAAAAGTCTGTTTTGGAAGGTCAAAATGACCATTTTTTGAAATTTTGCCGGTCTGTCCCGTCCAAACGCAGGAGGATAGAGAGTTGTCCTTTATACTGGAGATAGAGTTCGACGAGCTGTATTCAACGCAGTCATCGGCTTTGTCGTCACTACACGTAGTGCGGAGTTATGGCGGAAAGAAAGTCGGCGGAAGGGTGGTTTAACCCTTCCCCTTATTTTCTCGAAAATCAGAAAGTGTTCGCGATTGCCATTTTGATGCTATCGTGTAAGAAGCAAGTGGAGGGGGAATACAGGGCCGCATCCCGTTCCTCGGTATGGCCATTATTTCCGGAATTAGAGACTCAAATATTTCAGGTACCCAAAAATTAAGGCTAGAAAAAAGTGCGGCGGATTTGCCGGATTTTAGCGGTGATTACTAGAGAAGATGCGAGGATGCTACAGTTAAAATGGCGGGCCTCTGAGCCGCTTCGTTCTCCTTGTGTAGAAAAAAGTCTGTTTTGGAAGGTCAAAATGACCATTTTTTTGAAATTTTGCCGGTCTGTCCCGTCCAAACGCAGGGGGATAGAGAGTTGTCCTTTGTACTGGAGATAGAGTTCGACGAGCTGTATTCAACGCACTCATCGGCTTTGTCGTCACTACACGTAGTGCGGAGTTATGGCGGAAAGAAAGTCGGCGGAAGGGTGGTTTAAACCCTTCCCCTTTTTTTCTCGAAAATCAGAAAGTGTTCGCGATTGCCATTTTGATGCTATCGTGTAAGAAGCAAGTGGAGGGGGAATACAGGGCCGCATCCCGTTCCTCGGTATGGCCATTATTTCCGGAATTAGAGACTCAAATATTTCAGGTACCCAAAAATTAAGGCTAGAAAAAAGTGCGGCGGATTTGCCGGATTTTAGCGGTGATTACTAGAGAAGATGCGAGGATGCTACAGTTAAAATGGCGGGCCTCTGAGCCGCTTCGTTCTCCTTGTGTAGAAAAAAGTCTGTTTTGGAAGGTCAAAATGACCATTTTTTGAAATTTTGCCGGTCTGTCCCGTCCAAACGCAGGGGGATAGAGAGTTGTCTTTTATACTGGAGATAGAGTTCGACGAGCTGTATTCAACGCACTCATCGGCTTTGTCGTCACTACACGTAGTGCGGAGTTATGGCGGAAAGAATGTCGGCGGAAGGTCGAAAATCAGAAAGTGTTCGCGATTGCCATTTTGATGCTATCGTGTAAGAAGCAAGTGGAGGGGGAATACAGGGCCGCATCCCGTTCCTCGGTATGGCCATTATTTCCGGAATTAGAGACTCAAATATTTCAGGTACCCAAAAATTAAGGCTAGAAAAAAGTGCGGCGGATTTGCCGGATTTTAGCGGTGATTACTAGAGAAGATGCGAGGATGCTACAGTTAAAATGGCGGGCCTCTGAGCCGCTTCGTTCTCCTTGTGTAGAAAAAAGTCTGTTTTGGAAGGTCAAAATGACCATTTTTTGAAATTTTGCCGGTCTGTCCCGTCCAAACGCAGGGGGATAGAGAGTTGTCCTTTATACTGGAGATAGAGTTCGACGAGCTGTATTCAACGCACTCATCGGCTTTGTCGTCACTACACGTAGTGCGGAGTTATGGCGGAAAGAAAGTCGGCGGAAGGGTGGTTTAAACCCTTCCCCTTATTTTCTCGAAAATCAGAAAGTGTTCGCGATTGCCATTTTGATGCTATCGTGTAAGAAGCAAGTGGAGGGGGAATACAGGGCCGCATCCCGTTCCTCGGTATGGCCATTATTTCCGGAATTAGAGACTCAAATATTTCAGGTACCCAAAAATTAAGGCTAGAAAAAAGTGCGGCGGATTTGCCGGATTTTAGCGGTGATTACTAGAGAAGATGCGAGGATGCTACAGTTAAAATGGCGGGCCTCTGAGCCGCTTCGTTCTCCTTGTGTAGAAAAAAGTCTGTTTTGGAAGGTCAAAATGACCATTTTTTGAAATTTTGCCGGTCTGTCCCGTCCAAACGCAGGGGGATAGAGAGTTGTCCTTTATACTGGAGATAGAGTTCGACGAGCTGTATTCAACGCACTCATCGGCTTTGTCGTCACTACACGTAGTGCGGAGTTATGGCGGAAAGAAAGTCGGCGGAAGGGTGGTTTAAACCCTTCCCCTTATTTTCTCGAAAATCAGAAAGTGTTCGCGATTGCCATTTTGATGCTATCGTGTAAGAAGCAAGTGGAGGGGGAATACAGGGCCGCATCCCGTTCCTCGGTATGGCCATTATTTCCGGAATTAGAGACTCAAATATTTCAGGTACCCAAAAATTAAGGCTAGAAAAAAGTGCGGCGGATTTGCCGGATTTTAGCGGTGATTACTAGAGAAGATGCGAGGATGCTACAGTTAAAATGGCGGGCCTCTGAGCCGCTTCGTTCTCCTTGTGTAGAAAAAAGTCTGTTTTGGAAGGTCAAAATGACCATTTTTTGAAATTTTGCCGGTCTGTCCCGTCCAAACGCAGGGGGATAGAGAGTTGTCCTTTATACTGGAGATAGAGTTCGACGAGCTGTATTCAACGCACTCATCGGCTTTGTCGTCACTACACGTAGTGCGGAGTTATGGCGGAAAGAATGTCGGCGGAAGGGTGGTTTTTTTCTCGAAAATCAGAAAGTGTTCGCGATTGTCATTTTGATGCTATCGTGTAAGAAGCAAGTGGAGGGGGAATACAGGGCCGCATCCCGTTCCTCGGTATGGCCATTATTTCCGGAATTAGAGACTCAAATATTTCAGGTACCCAAAAATTAAGGCTAGAAAAAAGTGCGGCAGATTTGCCGGATTTTAGCGGTGATTACTAGAGAAGATGCGAGGATGCTACAGTTAAAATGGCGGGCCTCTGAGCCGCTTCGTTCTCCTTGTGTAGAAAAAAGTCTGTTTTGGAAGGTCAAAATGACCATTTTTTGAAATTTTGCCGGTCTGTCCCGTCCAAACGCAGGAGGATAGAGAGTTGTCCTTTATACTGGAGATAGAGTTCGACGAGCTGTATTCAACGCACTCATCGGCTTTGTCGTCACTACACGTAGTGCGGAGTTATGGCGGAAAGAAAGTCGGCGGAAGGGTGGTTTAAACCCTTCCCCTTTTTTTCTCGAAAATCAGAAAGTGTTCGCGATTGCCATTTTGATGCTATCGTGTAAGAAGCAAGTGGAGGGGGAATACAGGGCCGCATCCCGTTCCTCGGTATGGCCATTATTTCCGGAATTAGAGACTCAAATATTTCAGGTACCCAAAAATTAAGGCTAGAAAAAAGTGCGGCGGATTTGCCGGATTTTAGCGGTGATTACTAGAGAAGATGCGAGGATGCTACAGTTAAAATGGCGGGCCTCTGAGCCGCTTCGTTCTCCTTGTGTAGAAAAAAGTCTGTTTTGGAAGGTCAAAATGACCATTTTTTGAAATTTTGCCGGTCTGTCCCGTCCAAACGCAGGGGGATAGAGAGTTGTCTTTTATACTGGAGATAGAGTTCGACGAGCTGTATTCAACGCACTCATCGGCTTTGTCGTCACTACACGTAGTGCGGAGTTATGGCGGAAAGAAAGTCGGCGGAAGGGTGGTTTAAACCCTTCCCCTTTTTTTCTCGAAAATCAGAAAGTGTTCGCGATTGCCATTTTGATGCTATCGTGTAAGAAGCAAGTGGAGGGGGAATACAGGGCCGCATCCCGTTCCTCGGTATGGCCATTATTTCCGGAATTAGAGACTCAAATATTTCAGGTACCCAAAAATTAAGGCTAGAAAAAAGTGCGGCGGATTTGCCGGATTTTAGCGGTGATTACTAGAGAAGATGCGAGGATGCTACAGTTAAAATGGCGGGCCTCTGAGCCGCTTCGTTCTCCTTGTGTAGAAAAAAGTCTGTTTTGGAAGGTCAAAATGACCATTTTTTGAAATTTTGCCGGTCTGTCCCGTCCAAACGCAGGGGGATAGAGAGTTGTCCTTTATACTGGAGATAGAGTTCGACGAGCTGTATTCAACGCACTCATCGGCTTTGTCGTCACTACACGTAGTGCGGAGTTATGGCGGAAAGAAAGTCGGCGGAAGGGTGGTTTAAACCCTTCCCCTTATTTTCTCGAAAATCAGAAAGTGTTCGCGATTGCCATTTTGATGCTATCGTGTAAGAAGCAAGTGGAGGGGGAATACAGGGCCGCATCCCGTTCCTCGGTATGGCCATTATTTCCGGAATTAGAGACTCAAATATTTCAGGTACCCAAAAATTAAGGCTAGAAAAAAGTGCGGCGGATTTGCCGGATTTTAGCGGTGATTACTAGAGAAGATGCGAGGATGCTACAGTTAAAATGGCGGGCCTCTGAGCCGCTTCGTTCTCCTTGTGTAGAAAAAAGTCTGTTTTGGAAGGTCAAAATGACCATTTTTTGAAATTTTGCCGGTCTGTCCCGTCCAAACGCAGGGGGATAGAGAGTTGTCCTTTATACTGGAGATAGAGTTCGACGAGCTGTATTCAACGCACTCATCGGCTTTGTCGTCACTACACGTAGTGCGGAGTTATGGCGGAAAGAAAGTCGGCGGAAGGGTGGTTTAAACCCTTCCCCTTATTTTCTCGAAAATCAGAAAGTGTTCGCGATTGCCATTTTGATGCTATCGTGTAAGAAGCAAGTGGAGGGGGAATACAGGGCCGCATCCCGTTCCTCGGTATGGCCATTATTTCCGGAATTAGAGACTCAAATATTTCAGGTACCCAAAAATTAAGGCTAGAAAAAAGTGCGGCGGATTTGCCGGATTTTAGCGGTGATTACTAGAGAAGATGCGAGGATGCTACAGTTAAAATGGCGGGCCTCTGAGCCGCTTCGTTCTCCTTGTGTAGAAAAAAGTCTGTTTTGGAAGGTCAAAATGACCATTTTTTGAAATTTTGCCGGTCTGTCCCGTCCAAACGCAGGGGGATAGAGAGTTGTCCTTTATACTGGAGATAGAGTTCGACGAGCTGTATTCAACGCACTCATCGGCTTTGTCGTCACTACACGTAGTGCGGAGTTATGGCGGAAAGAAAGTCGGCGGAAGGGTGGTTTTTTTCTCGAAAATCAGAAAGTGTTCGCGATTGCCATTTTGATGCTATCGTGTAAGAAGCAAGTGGAGGGGGAATACAGGGCCGCATCCCGTTCCTCGGTATGGCCATTATTTCCGGAATTAGAGACTCAAATATTTCAGGTACCCAAAAATTAAGGCTAGAAAAAAGTGCGGCAGATTTGCCGGATTTTAGCGGTGATTACTAGAGAAGATGCGAGGATGCTACAGTTAAAATGGCGGGCCTCTGAGCCGCTTCGTTCTCCTTGTGTAGAAAAAAGTCTGTTTTGGAAGGTCAAAATGACCATTTTTTGAAATTTTGCCGGTCTGTCCCGTCCAAACGCAGGAGGATAGAGAGTTGTCCTTTATACTGGAGATAGAGTTCGACGAGCTGTATTCAACGCACTCATCGGCTTTGTCGTCACTACACGTAGTGCGGAGTTATGGCGGAAAGAAAGTCGGCGGAAGGGTGGTTTAAACCCTTCCCCTTTTTTTCTCGAAAATCAGAAAGTGTTCGCGATTGCCATTTTGATGCTATCGTGGAAGAAGCAAGTGGAGGGGGAATACAGGGCCGCATCCCGTTCCTCGGTATGGCCATTATTTCCGGAATTAGAGACTCAAATATTTCAGGTACCCAAAAATTAAGGCTAGAAAAAAGTGCGGTGGATTTGCCGGATTTTAGCTGTGATTACTAGAGAAGATGCGAGGATGCTACAGTTAAAATGGCGGGCCTCTGAGCCGCTTCGTTCTCCTTGTGTAGAAAAAAGTCTGTTTTGGAAGGTCAAAATGACCATTTTTTGAAATTTTGCCGGTCTGTCCCGTCCAAACGCAGGAGGATAGAGAGTTGTCCTTTATACTGGAGATAGAGTTCGACGAGCTGTATTCAACGCAGTCATCGGCTTTGTCGTCACTACACGTAGTGCGGAGTTATGGCGGAAAGAAAGTCGGCGGAAGGGTGGTTTAAACCCTTCCCCTTTTTTTCTCGAAAATCAGAAAGTGTTCGCGATTGCCATTTTGATGCTATCGTGTAAGAAGAAAGTGGAGGGGGAATACAGGGCCGCATCCCGTTCCTCGGTATGGCCATTATTTCCGGAATTAGAGACTCAAATATTTCAGGTACCCAAAAATTAAGGCTTGAAAAAAGTGCGGCGGATTTGCCGGATTTTAGCGGTGATTACTAGAGAAGATGCGAGGATGCTACAGTTAAAATGGCGGGCCTCTGAGCCGCTTCGTTCTCCTTGTGTAGAAAAAAGTCTGTTTTGGAAGGTCAAAATGACCATTTTTTGAAATTTTGCCGGTCTGTCCCGTCCAAACGCAGGGGGATAGAGAGTTGTCCTTTATACTGGAGATAGAGTTCGACGAGCTGTATTCAACGCACTCATCGGCTTTGTCGTCACTACACGTAGTGCGGAGTTATGGCGGAAAGAAAGTCGGCGGAAGGGTGGTTTAACCCTTCCCCTTATTTTCTCGAAAATCAGAAAGTGTTCGCGATTGCCATTTTGATGCTATCGTGTAAGAAGCAAGTGGAGGGGGAATACAGGGCCGCATCCCGTTCCTCGGTATGGCCATTATTTCCGGAATTAGAGACTCAAATATTTCAGGTACCCAAAAATTAAGGCTAGAAAAAAGTGCGGCGGATTTGCCGGATTTTAGCGGTGATTACTAGAGAAGATGCGAGGATGCTACAGTTAAAATGGCGGGCCTCTGAGCCGCTTCGTTCTCCTTGTGTAGAAAAAAGTCTGTTTTGGAAGGTCAAAATGACCATTTTTTTGAAATTTTGCCGGTCTGTCCCGTCCAAACGCAGGGGGATAGAGAGTTGTCCTTTGTACTGGAGATAGAGTTCGACGAGCTGTATTCAACGCACTCATCGGCTTTGTCGTCACTACACGTAGTGCGGAGTTATGGCGGAAAGAAAGTCGGCGGAAGGGTGGTTTAAACCCTTCCCCTTTTTTTCTCGAAAATCAGAAAGTGTTCGCGATTGCCATTTTGATGCTATCGTGTAAGAAGCAAGTGGAGGGGGAATACAGGGCCGCATCCCGTTCCTCGGTATGGCCATTATTTCCGGAATTAGAGACTCAAATATTTCAGGTACCCAAAAATTAAGGCTAGAAAAAAGTGCGGCGGATTTGCCGGATTTTAGCGGTGATTACTAGAGAAGATGCGAGGATGCTACAGTTAAAATGGCGGGCCTCTGAGCCGCTTCGTTCTCCTTGTGTAGAAAAAAGTCTGTTTTGGAAGGTCAAAATGACCATTTTTTGAAATTTTGCCGGTCTGTCCCGTCCAAACGCAGGGGGATAGAGAGTTGTCTTTTATACTGGAGATAGAGTTCGACGAGCTGTATTCAACGCACTCATCGGCTTTGTCGTCACTACACGTAGTGCGGAGTTATGGCGGAAAGAATGTCGGCGGAAGGTCGAAAATCAGAAAGTGTTCGCGATTGCCATTTTGATGCTATCGTGTAAGAAGCAAGTGGAGGGGGAATACAGGGCCGCATCCCGTTCCTCGGTATGGCCATTATTTCCGGAATTAGAGACTCAAATATTTCAGGTACCCAAAAATTAAGGCTAGAAAAAAGTGCGGCGGATTTGCCGGATTTTAGCGGTGATTACTAGAGAAGATGCGAGGATGCTACAGTTAAAATGGCGGGCCTCTGAGCCGCTTCGTTCTCCTTGTGTAGAAAAAAGTCTGTTTTGGAAGGTCAAAATGACCATTTTTTGAAATTTTGCCGGTCTGTCCCGTCCAAACGCAGGGGGATAGAGAGTTGTCCTTTATACTGGAGATAGAGTTCGACGAGCTGTATTCAACGCACTCATCGGCTTTGTCGTCACTACACGTAGTGCGGAGTTATGGCGGAAAGAAAGTCGTCGGAAGGGTGGTTTAAACCCTTCCCCTTATTTTCTCGAAAATCAGAAAGTGTTCGCGATTGCCATTTTGATGCTATCGTGTAAGAAGCAAGTGGAGGGGGAATACAGGGCCGCATCCCGTTCCTCGGTATGGCCATTATTTCCGGAATTAGAGACTCAAATATTTCAGGTACCCAAAAATTAAGGCTAGAAAAAAGTGCGGCGGATTTGCCGGATTTTAGCGGTGATTACTAGAGAAGATGCGAGGATGCTACAGTTAAAATGGCGGGCCTCTGAGCCGCTTCGTTCTCCTTGTGTAGAAAAAAGTCTGTTTTGGAAGGTCAAAATGACCATTTTTTGAAATTTTGCCGGTCTGTCCCGTCCAAACGCAGGGGGATAGAGAGTTGTCCTTTATACTGGAGATAGAGTTCGACGAGCTGTATTCAACGCACTCATCGGCTTTGTCGTCACTACACGTAGTGCGGAGTTATGGCGGAAAGAAAGTCGGCGGAAGGGTGGTTTAAACCCTTCCCCTTATTTTCTCGAAAATCAGAAAGTGTTCGCGATTGCCATTTTGATGCTATCGTGTAAGAAGCAAGTGGAGGGGGAATACAGGGCCGCATCCCGTTCCTCGGTATGGCCATTATTTCCGGAATTAGAGACTCAAATATTTCAGGTACCCAAAAATTAAGGCTAGAAAAAAGTGCGGCGGATTTGCCGGATTTTACCGGTGATTACTAGAGAAGATGCGAGGATGCTACAGTTAAAATGGCGGGCCTCTGAGCCGCTTCGTTCTCCTTGTGTAGAAAAAAGTCTGTTTTGGAAGGTCAAAATGACCATTTTTTGAAATTTTGCCGGTCTGTCCCGTCCAAACGCAGGGGGATAGAGAGTTGTCCTTTATACTGGAGATAGAGTTCGACGAGCTGTATTCAACGCACTCATCGGCTTTGTCGTCACTACAGGTAGTGCGGAGTTATGGCGGAAAGAATGTCGGCGGAAGGGTGGTTTTTTTCTCGAAAATCAGAAAGTGTTCGCGATTGTCATTTTGATGCTATCGTGTAAGAAGCAAGTGGAGGGGGAATACAGGGCCGCATCCCGTTCCTCGGTATGGCCATTATTTCCGGAATTAGAGACTCAAATATTTCAGGTACCCAAAAATTAAGGCTAGAAAAAAGTGCGGCAGATTTGCCGGATTTTAGCGGTGATTACTAGAGAAGATGCGAGGATGCTACAGTTAAAATGGCGGGCCTCTGAGCCGCTTCGTTCTCCTTGTGTAGAAAAAAGTCTGTTTTGGAAGGTCAAAATGACCATTTTTTGAAATTTTGCCGGTCTGTCCCGTCCAAACGCAGGAGGATAGAGAGTTGTCCTTTATACTGGAGATAGAGTTCGACGAGCTGTATTCAACGCACTCATCGGCTTTGTCGTCACTACACGTAGTGCGGAGTTATGGCGGAAAGAAAGTCGGCGGAAGGGTGGTTTAAACCCTTCCCCTTTTTTTCTCGAAAATCAGAAAGTGTTCGCGATTGCCATTTTGATGCTATCGTGTAAGAAGCAAGTGGAGGGGGAATACAGGGCCGCATCCCGTTCCTCGGTATGGCCATTATTTCCGGAATTAGAGACTCAAATATTTCAGGTACCCAAAAATTAAGGCTAGAAAAAAGTGCGGCGGATTTGCCGGATTTTAGCGGTGATTACTAGAGAAGATGCGAGGATGCTACAGTTAAAATGGCGGGCCTCTGAGCCGCTTCGTTCTCCTTGTGTAGAAAAAAGTCTGTTTTGGAAGGTCAAAATGACCATTTTTTGAAATTTTGCCGGTCTGTCCCGTCCAAACGCAGGGGGATAGAGAGTTGTCCTTTATACTGGAGATAGAGTTCGACGAGCTGTATTCAACGCACTCATCGGCTTTGTCGTCACTACACGTAGTGCGGAGTTATGGCGGAAAGAAAGTCGGCGGAAGGGTGGTTTAAACCCTTCCCCTTTTTTTCTCGAAAATCAGAAAGTGTTCGCGATTGCCATTTTGATGCTATCGTGTAAGAAGCAAGTGGAGGGGGAATACAGGGCCGCATCCCGTTCCTCGGTATGGCCATTATTTCCGGAATTAGAGACTCAAATATTTCAGGTACCCAAAAATTAAGGCTAGAAAAAAGTGCGGCGGATTTGCCGGATTTTAGCTGTGATTACTAGAGAAGATGCGAGGATGCTACAGTTAAAATGGCGGGCCTCTGAGCCGCTTCGTTCTCCTTGTGTAGAAAAAAGTCTGTTTTGGAAGGTCAAAATGACCATTTTTTGAAATTTTGCCGGTCTGTCCCGTCCAAACGCAGGAGGATAGAGAGTTGTCCTTTATACTGGAGATAGAGTTCGACGAGCTGTATTCAACGCAGTCATCGGCTTTGTCGTCACTACACGTAGTGCGGAGTTATGGCGGAAAGAAAGTCGGCGGAAGGGTGGTTTAAACCCTTCCCCTTATTTTCTCGAAAATCAGAAAGTGTTCGCGATTGCCATTTTGATGCTATCGTGTAAGAAGCAAGTGGAGGGGGAATACAGGGCCGCATCCCGTTCCTCGGTATGGCCATTATTTCCGGAATTAGAGACTCAAATATTTCAGGTACCCAAAAATTAAGGCTAGAAAAAAGTGCGGCGGATTTGCCGGATTTTAGCGGTGATTACTAGAGAAGATGCGAGGATGCTACAGTTAAAATGGCGGGCCTCTGAGCCGCTTCGTTCTCCTTGTGTAGAAAAAAGTCTGTTTTGGAAGGTCAAAATGACCATTTTTTGAAATTTTGCCGGTCTGTCCCGTCCAAACGCAGGGGGATAGAGAGTTGTCCTTTATACTGGAGATAGAGTTCGACGAGCTGTATTCAACGCACTCATCGGCTTTGTCGTCACTACACGTAGTGCGGAGTTATGGCGGAAAGAAAGTCGGCGGAAGGGTGGTTTAAACCCTTCCCCTTTTTTTCTCGAAAATCAGAAAGTGTTCGCGATTGCCATTTTGATGCTATCGTGTAAGAAGCAAGTGGAGGGGGAATACAGGGCCGCATCCCGTTCCTCGGTATGGCCATTATTTCCGGAATTAGAGACTCAAATATTTCAGGTACCCAAAAATTAAGGCTAGAAAAAAGTGCGGCGGATTTGCCGGATTTTAGCGGTGATTACTAGAGAAGATGCGAGGATGCTACAGTTAAAATGGCGGGCCTCTGAGCCGCTTCGTTCTCCTTGTGTAGAAAAAAGTCTGTTTTGGAAGGTCAAAATGACCATTTTTTGAAATTTTGCCGGTCTGTCCCGTCCAAACGCAGGGGGATAGAGAGTTGTCCTTTATACTGGAGATAGAGTTCGACGAGCTGTATTCAACGCACTCATCGGCTTTGTCGTCACTACACGTAGTGCGGAGTTATGGCGGAAAGAAAGTCGGCGGAAGGGTGGTTTAAACCCTTCCCCTTTTTTTCTCGAAAATCAGAAAGTGTTCGCGATTGCCATTTTGATGCTATCGTGTAAGAAGCAAGTGGAGGGGGAATACAGGGCCGCATCCCGTTCCTCGGTATGGCCATTATTTCCGGAATTAGAGACTCAAATATTTCAGGTACCCAAAAATTAAGGCTAGAAAAAAGTGCGGCGGATTTGCCGGATTTTAGCGGTGATTACTAGAGAAGATGCGAGGATGCTACAGTTAAAATGGCGGGCCTCTGAGCCGCTTCGTTCTCCTTGTGTAGAAAAAAGTCTGTTTTGGAAGGTCAAAATGACCATTTTTTGAAATTTTGCCGGTCTGTCCCGTCCAAACGCAGGGGGATAGAGAGTTGTCCTTTATACTGGAGATAGAGTTCGACGAGCTGTATTCAACGCACTCATCGGCTTTGTCGTCACTACACGTAGTGCGGAGTTATGGCGGAAAGAAAGTCGGCGGAAGGGTGGTTTAAACCCTTCCCCTTTTTTTCTCGAAAATCAGAAAGTGTTCGCGATTGCCATTTTGATGCTATCGTGTAAGAAGCAAGTGGAGGGGGAATACAGGGCCGCATCCCGTTCCTCGGTATGGCCATTATTTCCGGAATTAGAGACTCAAATATTTCAGGTACCCAAAAATTAAGGCTAGAAAAAAGTGCGGCGGATTTGCCGGATTTTAGCTGTGATTACTAGAGAAGATGCGAGGATGCTACAGTTAAAATGGCGGGCCTCTGAGCCGCTTCGTTCTCCTTGTGTAGAAAAAAGTCTGTTTTGGAAGGTCAAAATGACCATTTTTTGAAATTTTGCCGGTCTGTCCCGTCCAAACGCAGGAGGATAGAGAGTTGTCCTTTATACTGGAGATAGAGTTCGACGAGCTGTATTCAACGCAGTCATCGGCTTTGTCGTCACTACACGTAGTGCGGAGTTATGGCGGAAAGAAAGTCGGCGGAAGGGTGGTTTAAACCCTTCCCCTTTTTTTCTCGAAAATCAGAAAGTGTTCGCGATTGCCATTTTGATGCTATCGTGTAAGAAGCAAGTGGAGGGGGAATACAGGGCCGCATCCCGTTCCTCGGTATGGCCATTATTTCCGGAATTAGAGACTCAAATATTTCAGGTACCCAAAAATTAAGGCTAGAAAAAAGTGCGGCGGATTTGCCGGATTTTAGCGGTGATTACTAGAGAAGATGCGAGGATGCTACAGTTAAAATGGCGGGCCTCTGAGCCGCTTCGTTCTCCTTGTGTAGAAAAAAGTCTGTTTTGGAAGGTCAAAATGACCATTTTTTGAAATTTTGCCGGTCTGTCCCGTCCAAACGCAGGGGGATAGAGAGTTGTCCTTTATACTGGAGATAGAGTTCGACGAGCTGTATTCAACGCACTCATCGGCTTTGTCGTCACTACACGTAGTGCGGAGTTATGGCGGAAAGAAAGTCGGCGGAAGGGTGGTTTAAACCCTTCCCCTTATTTTCTCGAAAATCAGAAAGTGTTCGCGATTGCCATTTTGATGCTATCGTGTAAGAAGCAAGTGGAGGGGGAATACAGGGCCGCATCCCGTTCCTCGGTATGGCCATTATTTCCGGAATTAGAGACTCAAATATTTCAGGTACCCAAAAATTAAGGCTAGAAAAAAGTGCGGCGGATTTGCCGGATTTTAGCGGTGATTACTAGAGAAGATGCGAGGATGCTACAGTTAAAATGGCGGGCCTCTGAGCCGCTTCGTTCTCCTTGTGTAGAAAAAAGTCTGTTTTGGAAGGTCAAAATGACCATTTTTTGAAATTTTGCCGGTCTGTCCCGTCCAAACGCAGGGGGATAGAGAGTTGTCCTTTATACTGGAGATAGAGTTCGACGAGCTGTATTCAACGCACTCATCGGCTTTGTCGTCACTACACGTAGTGCGGAGTTATGGCGGAAAGAAAGTCGGCGGAAGGGTGGTTTAAACCCTTCCCCTTTTTTTCTCGAAAATCAGAAAGTGTTCGCGATTGCCATTTTGATGCTATCGTGTAAGAAGCAAGTGGAGGGGGAATACAGGGCCGCATCCCGTTCCTCGGTATGGCCATTATTTCCGGAATTAGAGACTCAAATATTTCAGGTACCCAAAAATTAAGGCTAGAAAAAAGTGCGGCGGATTTGCCGGATTTTAGCGGTGATTACTAGAGAAGATGCGAGGATGCTACAGTTAAAATGGCGGGCCTCTGAGCCGCTTCGTTCTCCTTGAGTAGAAAAAAGTCTGTTTTGGAAGGTCAAAATGACCATTTTTTGAAATTTTGCCGGTCTGTCCCGTCCAAACGCAGGGGGATAGAGAGTTGTCCTTTATACTGGAGATAGAGTTCGACGAGCTGTATTCAACGCACTCATCGGCTTTGTCGTCACTACACGTAGTGCGGAGTTATGGCGGAAAGAAAGTCGGCGGAAGGGTGGTTTAAACCCTTCCCCTTATTTTCTCGAAAATCAGAAAGTGTTCGCGATTGACATTTTGATGCTATCGTGTAAGAAGCAAGTGGAGGGGGAATACAGGGCCGCATCCCGTTCCTCGGTATGGCCATTATTTCCGGAATTAGAGACTCAAATATTTCAGGTACCCAAAAATTAAGGCTAGAAAAAAGTGCGGCGGATTTGCCGGATTTTAGCGGTGATTACTAGAGAAGATGCGAGGATGCTACAGTTAAAATGGCGGGCCTCTGAGCCGCTTCGTTCTCCTTGTGTAGAAAAAAGTCTGTTTTGGAAGGTCAAAATGACCATTTTTTGAAATTTTGCCGGTCTGTCCCGTCCAACGCAGGGGGATAGAGAGTTGTCCTTTATACTGGAGATAGAGTTCGACGAGCTGTATTCAACGCACTCATCGGCTTTGTCGTCACTACACGTAGTGCGGAGTTATGGCGGAAAGAAAGTCGGCGGAAGGGTGGTTTAAACCCTTCCCCTTTTTTTCTCGAAAATCAGAAAGTGTTCGCGATTGCCATTTTGATGCTATCGTGGAAGAAGCAAGTGGAGGGGGAATACAGGGCCGCATCCCGTTCCTCGGTATGGCCATTATTTCCGGAATTAGAGACTCAAATATTTCAGGTACCCAAAAATTAAGGCTAGAAAAAAGTGCGGCGGATTTGCCGGATTTTAGCGGTGATTACTAGAGAAGATGCGAGGATGCTACAGTTAAAATGGCGGGCCTCTGAGCCGCTTCGTTCTCCTTGTGTAGAAAAAAGTCTGTTTTGGAAGGTCAAAATGACCATTTTTTGAAATTTTGCCGGTCTGTCCCGTCCAAACGCAGGAGGATAGAGAGTTGTCCTTTATACTGGAGATAGAGTTCGACGAGCTGTATTCAACGCAGTCATCGGCTTTGTCGTCACTACACGTAGTGCGGAGTTATGGCGGAAAGAAAGTCGGCGGAAGGGTGGTTTAAACCCTTCCCCTTTTTTTCTCGAAACTCAGAAAGTGTTCGCGATTGCCATTTTGATGCTATCGTGTAAGAAGCAAGTGGAGGGGGAATACAGGGCCGCATCCCGTTCCTCGGTATGGCCATTATTTCCGGAATTAGAGACTCAAATATTTCAGGTACCCAAAAATTAAGGCTAGAAAAAAGTGCGGCGGATTTGCCGGATTTTAGCGGTGATTACTAGAGAAGATGCGAGGATGCTACAGTTAAAATGGCGGGCCTCTGAGCCGCTTCGTTCTCCTTGTGTAGAAAAAAGTCTGTTTTGGAAGGTCAAAATGACCATTTTTTGAAATTTTGCCGGTCTGTCCCGTCCAAACGCAGGGGGATAGAGAGTTGTCCTTTATACTGGAGATAGAGTTCGACGAGCTGTATTCAACGCACTCATCGGCTTTGTCGTCACTACACGTAGTGCGGAGTTATGGCGGAAAGAAAGTCGGCGGAAGGGTGGTTTAAACCCTTCCCCTTTTTTTCTCGAAAATCAGAAAGTGTTCGCGATTGCCATTTTGATGCTATCGTGTAAGAAGCAAGTGGAGGGGGAATACAGGGCCGCATCCCGTTCCTCGGTATGGCCATTATTTCCGGAATTAGAGACTCAAATATTTCAGGTACCCAAAAATTAAGGCTAGAAAAAAGTGCGGCGGATTTGCCGGATTTTAGCGGTGATTACTAGAGAAGATGCGAGGATGCTACAGTTAAAATGGCGGGCCTCTGAGCCGCTTCGTTCTCCTTGTGTAGAAAAAAGTCTGTTTTGGAAGGTCAAAATGACCATTTTTTGAAATTTTGCCGGTCTGTCCCGTCCAAACGCAGGGGGATAGAGAGTTGTCCTTTATACTGGAGATAGAGTTCGACGAGCTGTATTCAACGCACTCATCGGCTTTGTCGTCACTACACGTAGTGCGGAGTTATGGCGGAAAGAAAGTCGGCGGAAGGGTGGTTTAAACCCTTCCCCTTTTTTTCTCGAAAATCAGAAAGTGTTCGCGATTGCCATTTTGATGCTATCGTGTAAGAAGCAAGTGGAGGGGGAATACAGGGCCGCATCCCGTTCCTCGGTATGGCCATTATTTCCGGAATTAGAGACTCAAATATTTCAGGTACCCAAAAATTAAGGCTAGAAAAAAGTGCGGCGGATTTGCCGGATTTTAGCGGTGATTACTAGAGAAGATGCGAGGATGCTACAGTTAAAATGGCGGGCCTCTGAGCCGCTTCGTTCTCCTTGAGTAGAAAAAAGTCTGTTTTGGAAGGTCAAAATGACCATTTTTTGAAATTTTGCCGGTCTGTCCCGTCCAAACGCAGGGGGATAGAGAGTTGTCCTTTATACTGGAGATAGAGTTCGACGAGCTGTATTCAACGCACTCATCGGCTTTGTCGTCACTACACGTAGTGCGGAGTTATGGCGGAAAGAAAGTCGGCGGAAGGGTGGTTTAAACCCTTCCCCTTATTTTCTCGAAAATCAGAAAGTGTTCGCGATTGACATTTTGATGCTATCGTGTAAGAAGCAAGTGGAGGGGGAATACAGGGCCGCATCCCGTTCCTCGGTATGGCCATTATTTCCGGAATTAGAGACTCAAATATTTCAGGTACCCAAAAATTAAGGCTAGAAAAAAGTGCGGCGGATTTGCCGGATTTTAGCGGTGATTACTAGAGAAGATGCGAGGATGCTACAGTTAAAATGGCGGGCCTCTGAGCCGCTTCGTTCTCCTTGTGTAGAAAAAAGTCTGTTTTGGAAGGTCAAAATGACCATTTTTTGAAATTTTGCCGGTCTGTCCCGTCCAACGCAGGGGGATAGAGAGTTGTCCTTTATACTGGAGATAGAGTTCGACGAGCTGTATTCAACGCACTCATCGGCTTTGTCGTCACTACACGTAGTGCGGAGTTATGGCGGAAAGAAAGTCGGCGGAAGGGTGGTTTAAACCCTTCCCCTTTTTTTCTCGAAAATCAGAAAGTGTTCGCGATTGCCATTTTGATGCTATCGTGGAAGAAGCAAGTGGAGGGGGAATACAGGGCCGCATCCCGTTCCTCGGTATGGCCATTATTTCCGGAATTAGAGACTCAAATATTTCAGGTACCCAAAAATTAAGGCTAGAAAAAAGTGCGGCGGATTTGCCGGATTTTAGCGGTGATTACTAGAGAAGATGCGAGGATGCTACAGTTAAAATGGCGGGCCTCTGAGCCGCTTCGTTCTCCTTGTGTAGAAAAAAGTCTGTTTTGGAAGGTCAAAATGACCATTTTTTGAAATTTTGCCGGTCTGTCCCGTCCAAACGCAGGAGGATAGAGAGTTGTCCTTTATACTGGAGATAGAGTTCGACGAGCTGTATTCAACGCAGTCATCGGCTTTGTCGTCACTACACGTAGTGCGGAGTTATGGCGGAAAGAAAGTCGGCGGAAGGGTGGTTTAAACCCTTCCCCTTTTTTTCTCGAAACTCAGAAAGTGTTCGCGATTGCCATTTTGATGCTATCGTGTAAGAAGCAAGTGGAGGGGGAATACAGGGCCGCATCCCGTTCCTCGGTATGGCCATTATTTCCGGAATTAGAGACTCAAATATTTCAGGTACCCAAAAATTAAGGCTAGAAAAAAGTGCGGCGGATTTGCCGGATTTTAGCGGTGATTACTAGAGAAGATGCGAGGATGCTACAGTTAAAATGGCGGGCCTCTGAGCCGCTTCGTTCTCCTTGTGTAGAAAAAAGTCTGTTTTGGAAGGTCAAAATGACCATTTTTTGAAATTTTGCCGGTCTGTCCCGTCCAAACGCAGGGGGATAGAGAGTTGTCCTTTATACTGGAGATAGAGTTCGACGAGCTGTATTCAACGCACTCATCGGCTTTGTCGTCACTACACGTAGTGCGGAGTTATGGCGGAAAGAAAGTCGGCGGAAGGGTGGTTTAAACCCTTCCCCTTTTTTTCTCGAAAATCAGAAAGTGTTCGCGATTGCCATTTTGATGCTATCGTGTAAGAAGCAAGTGGAGGGGGAATACAGGGCCGCATCCCGTTCCTCGGTATGGCCATTATTTCCGGAATTAGAGACTCAAATATTTCAGGTACCCAAAAATTAAGGCTAGAAAAAAGTGCGGCGGATTTGCCGGATTTTAGCGGTGATTACTAGAGAAGATGCGAGGATGCTACAGTTAAAATGGCGGGCCTCTGAGCCGCTTCGTTCTCCTTGTGTAGAAAAAAGTCTGTTTTGGAAGGTCAAAATGACCATTTTTTGAAATTTTGCCGGTCTGTCCCGTCCAAACGCAGGGGGATAGAGAGTTGTCCTTTATACTGGAGATAGAGTTCGACGAGCTGTATTCAACGCACTCATCGGCTTTGTCGTCACTACACGTAGTGCGGAGTTATGGCGGAAAGAAAGTCGGCGGAAGGGTGGTTTAAACCCTTCCCCTTTTTTTCTCGAAAATCAGAAAGTGTTCGCGATTGCCATTTTGATGCTATCGTGTAAGAAGCAAGTGGAGGGGGAATACAGGGCCGCATCCCGTTCCTCGGTATGGCCATTATTTCCGGAATTAGAGACTCAAATATTTCAGGTACCCAAAAATTAAGGCTAGAAAAAAGTGCGGCGGATTTGCCGGATTTTAGCTGTGATTACTAGAGAAGATGCGAGGATGCTACAGTTAAAATGGCGGGCCTCTGAGCCGCTTCGTTCTCCTTGTGTAGAAAAAAGTCTGTTTTGGAAGGTCAAAATGACCATTTTTTGAAATTTTGCCGGTCTGTCCCGTCCAAACGCAGGAGGATAGAGAGTTGTCCTTTATACTGGAGATAGAGTTCGACGAGCTGTATTCAACGCAGTCATCGGCTTTGTCGTCACTACACGTAGTGCGGAGTTATGGCGGAAAGAAAGTCGGCGGAAGGGTGGTTTAAACCCTTCCCCTTTTTTTCTCGAAAATCAGAAAGTGTTCGCGATTGCCATTTTGATGCTATCGTGTAAGAAGCAAGTGGAGGGGGAATACAGGGCCGCATCCCGTTCCTCGGTATGGCCATTATTTCCGGAATTAGAGACTCAAATATTTCAGGTACCCAAAAATTAAGGCTAGAAAAAAGTGCGGCGGATTTGCCGGATTTTAGCGGTGATTACTAGAGAAGATGCGAGGATGCTACAGTTAAAATGGCGGGCCTCTGAGCCGCTTCGTTCTCCTTGTGTAGAAAAAAGTCTGTTTTGGAAGGTCAAAATGACCATTTTTTGAAATTTTGCCGGTCTGTCCCGTCCAAACGCAGGGGGATAGAGAGTTGTCCTTTATACTGGAGATAGAGTTCGACGAGCTGTATTCAACGCACTCATCGGCTTTGTCGTCACTACACGTAGTGCGGAGTTATGGCGGAAAGAAAGTCGGCGGAAGGGTGGTTTAAACCCTTCCCCTTATTTTCTCGAAAATCAGAAAGTGTTCGCGATTGCCATTTTGATGCTATCGTGTAAGAAGCAAGTGGAGGGGGAATACAGGGCCGCATCCCGTTCCTCGGTATGGCCATTATTTCCGGAATTAGAGACTCAAATATTTCAGGTACCCAAAAATTAAGGCTAGAAAAAAGTGCGGCGGATTTGCCGGATTTTAGCGGTGATTACTAGAGAAGATGCGAGGATGCTACAGTTAAAATGGCGGGCCTCTGAGCCGCTTCGTTCTCCTTGTGTAGAAAAAAGTCTGTTTTGGAAGGTCAAAATGACCATTTTTTGAAATTTTGCCGGTCTGTCCCGTCCAAACGCAGGGGGATAGAGAGTTGTCCTTTATACTGGAGATAGAGTTCGACGAGCTGTATTCAACGCACTCATCGGCTTTGTCGTCACTACACGTAGTGCGGAGTTATGGCGGAAAGAAAGTCGGCGGAAGGGTGGTTTAAACCCTTCCCCTTTTTTTCTCGAAAATCAGAAAGTGTTCGCGATTGCCATTTTGATGCTATCGTGTAAGAAGCAAGTGGAGGGGGAATACAGGGCCGCATCCCGTTCCTCGGTATGGCCATTATTTCCGGAATTAGAGACTCAAATATTTCAGGTACCCAAAAATTAAGGCTAGAAAAAAGTGCGGCGGATTTGCCGGATTTTAGCGGTGATTACTAGAGAAGATGCGAGGATGCTACAGTTAAAATGGCGGGCCTCTGAGCCGCTTCGTTCTCCTTGAGTAGAAAAAAGTCTGTTTTGGAAGGTCAAAATGACCATTTTTTGAAATTTTGCCGGTCTGTCCCGTCCAAACGCAGGGGGATAGAGAGTTGTCCTTTATACTGGAGATAGAGTTCGACGAGCTGTATTCAACGCACTCATCGGCTTTGTCGTCACTACACGTAGTGCGGAGTTATGGCGGAAAGAAAGTCGGCGGAAGGGTGGTTTAAACCCTTCCCCTTATTTTCTCGAAAATCAGAAAGTGTTCGCGATTGACATTTTGATGCTATCGTGTAAGAAGCAAGTGGAGGGGGAATACAGGGCCGCATCCCGTTCCTCGGTATGGCCATTATTTCCGGAATTAGAGACTCAAATATTTCAGGTACCCAAAAATTAAGGCTAGAAAAAAGTGCGGCGGATTTGCCGGATTTTAGCGGTGATTACTAGAGAAGATGCGAGGATGCTACAGTTAAAATGGCGGGCCTCTGAGCCGCTTCGTTCTCCTTGTGTAGAAAAAAGTCTGTTTTGGAAGGTCAAAATGACCATTTTTTGAAATTTTGCCGGTCTGTCCCGTCCAACGCAGGGGGATAGAGAGTTGTCCTTTATACTGGAGATAGAGTTCGACGAGCTGTATTCAACGCACTCATCGGCTTTGTCGTCACTACACGTAGTGCGGAGTTATGGCGGAAAGAAAGTCGGCGGAAGGGTGGTTTAAACCCTTCCCCTTTTTTTCTCGAAAATCAGAAAGTGTTCGCGATTGCCATTTTGATGCTATCGTGGAAGAAGCAAGTGGAGGGGGAATACAGGGCCGCATCCCGTTCCTCGGTATGGCCATTATTTCCGGAATTAGAGACTCAAATATTTCAGGTACCCAAAAATTAAGGCTAGAAAAAAGTGCGGCGGATTTGCCGGATTTTAGCGGTGATTACTAGAGAAGATGCGAGGATGCTACAGTTAAAATGGCGGGCCTCTGAGCCGCTTCGTTCTCCTTGTGTAGAAAAAAGTCTGTTTTGGAAGGTCAAAATGACCATTTTTTGAAATTTTGCCGGTCTGTCCCGTCCAAACGCAGGAGGATAGAGAGTTGTCCTTTATACTGGAGATAGAGTTCGACGAGCTGTATTCAACGCAGTCATCGGCTTTGTCGTCACTACACGTAGTGCGGAGTTATGGCGGAAAGAAAGTCGGCGGAAGGGTGGTTTAAACCCTTCCCCTTTTTTTCTCGAAACTCAGAAAGTGTTCGCGATTGCCATTTTGATGCTATCGTGTAAGAAGCAAGTGGAGGGGGAATACAGGGCCGCATCCCGTTCCTCGGTATGGCCATTATTTCCGGAATTAGAGACTCAAATATTTCAGGTACCCAAAAATTAAGGCTAGAAAAAAGTGCGGCGGATTTGCCGGATTTTAGCGGTGATTACTAGAGAAGATGCGAGGATGCTACAGTTAAAATGGCGGGCCTCTGAGCCGCTTCGTTCTCCTTGTGTAGAAAAAAGTCTGTTTTGGAAGGTCAAAATGACCATTTTTTGAAATTTTGCCGGTCTGTCCCGTCCAAACGCAGGGGGATAGAGAGTTGTCCTTTATACTGGAGATAGAGTTCGACGAGCTGTATTCAACGCACTCATCGGCTTTGTCGTCACTACACGTAGTGCGGAGTTATGGCGGAAAGAAAGTCGGCGGAAGGGTGGTTTAAACCCTTCCCCTTTTTTTCTCGAAAATCAGAAAGTGTTCGCGATTGCCATTTTGATGCTATCGTGTAAGAAGCAAGTGGAGGGGGAATACAGGGCCGCATCCCGTTCCTCGGTATGGCCATTATTTCCGGAATTAGAGACTCAAATATTTCAGGTACCCAAAAATTAAGGCTAGAAAAAAGTGCGGCGGATTTGCCGGATTTTAGCGGTGATTACTAGAGAAGATGCGAGGATGCTACAGTTAAAATGGCGGGCCTCTGAGCCGCTTCGTTCTCCTTGTGTAGAAAAAAGTCTGTTTTGGAAGGTCAAAATGACCATTTTTTGAAATTTTGCCGGTCTGTCCCGTCCAAACGCAGGGGGATAGAGAGTTGTCCTTTATACTGGAGATAGAGTTCGACGAGCTGTATTCAACGCACTCATCGGCTTTGTCGTCACTACACGTAGTGCGGAGTTATGGCGGAAAGAAAGTCGGCGGAAGGGTGGTTTAAACCCTTCCCCTTTTTTTCTCGAAAATCAGAAAGTGTTCGCGATTGCCATTTTGATGCTATCGTGTAAGAAGCAAGTGGAGGGGGAATACAGGGCCGCATCCCGTTCCTCGGTATGGCCATTATTTCCGGAATTAGAGACTCAAATATTTCAGGTACCCAAAAATTAAGGCTAGAAAAAAGTGCGGCGGATTTGCCGGATTTTAGCGGTGATTACTAGAGAAGATGCGAGGATGCTACAGTTAAAATGGCGGGCCTCTGAGCCGCTTCGTTCTCCTTGAGTAGAAAAAAGTCTGTTTTGGAAGGTCAAAATGACCATTTTTTGAAATTTTGCCGGTCTGTCCCGTCCAAACGCAGGGGGATAGAGAGTTGTCCTTTATACTGGAGATAGAGTTCGACGAGCTGTATTCAACGCACTCATCGGCTTTGTCGTCACTACACGTAGTGCGGAGTTATGGCGGAAAGAAAGTCGGCGGAAGGGTGGTTTAAACCCTTCCCCTTATTTTCTCGAAAATCAGAAAGTGTTCGCGATTGACATTTTGATGCTATCGTGTAAGAAGCAAGTGGAGGGGGAATACAGGGCCGCATCCCGTTCCTCGGTATGGCCATTATTTCCGGAATTAGAGACTCAAATATTTCAGGTACCCAAAAATTAAGGCTAGAAAAAAGTGCGGCGGATTTGCCGGATTTTAGCGGTGATTACTAGAGAAGATGCGAGGATGCTACAGTTAAAATGGCGGGCCTCTGAGCCGCTTCGTTCTCCTTGTGTAGAAAAAAGTCTGTTTTGGAAGGTCAAAATGACCATTTTTTGAAATTTTGCCGGTCTGTCCCGTCCAACGCAGGGGGATAGAGAGTTGTCCTTTATACTGGAGATAGAGTTCGACGAGCTGTATTCAACGCACTCATCGGCTTTGTCGTCACTACACGTAGTGCGGAGTTATGGCGGAAAGAAAGTCGGCGGAAGGGTGGTTTAAACCCTTCCCCTTTTTTTCTCGAAAATCAGAAAGTGTTCGCGATTGCCATTTTGATGCTATCGTGGAAGAAGCAAGTGGAGGGGGAATACAGGGCCGCATCCCGTTCCTCGGTATGGCCATTATTTCCGGAATTAGAGACTCAAATATTTCAGGTACCCAAAAATTAAGGCTAGAAAAAAGTGCGGCGGATTTGCCGGATTTTAGCGGTGATTACTAGAGAAGATGCGAGGATGCTACAGTTAAAATGGCGGGCCTCTGAGCCGCTTCGTTCTCCTTGTGTAGAAAAAAGTCTGTTTTGGAAGGTCAAAATGACCATTTTTTGAAATTTTGCCGGTCTGTCCCGTCCAAACGCAGGAGGATAGAGAGTTGTCCTTTATACTGGAGATAGAGTTCGACGAGCTGTATTCAACGCAGCTCATCGGCTTTGTCGTCACTACACGTAGTGCGGAGTTATGGCGGAAAGAAAGTCGGCGGAAGGGTGGTTTAAACCCTTCCCTTTTTTTCTCGAAAATCAGAAAGTGTTCGCGATTGCCATTTTGATGCTATCGTGTAAGAAGCAAGTGGAGGGGGAATACAGGGCCGCATCCCGTTCCTCGGTATGGCCATTATTTCCGGAATTAGAGACTCAAATATTTCAGGTACCCAAAAATTAAGGCTAGAAAAAAGTGCGGCGGATTTGCCGGATTTTAGCGGTGATTACTAGAGAAGATGCGAGGATGCTACAGTTAAAATGGCGGGCCTCTGAGCCGCTTCGTTCTCCTTGTGTAGAAAAAAGTCTGTTTTGGAAGGTCAAAATGACCATTTTTTGAAATTTTGCGGTCTGTCCCGTCCAAACGCAGGGGAGATAGAGAGTTGTCCTTTATACTGGAGATAGAGTTCGACGAGCTGTATTCAACGCACTCATCGGCTTTGTCGTCACTACACGTAGTGCGGAGTTATGGCGGAAAGAAAGTCGGCGGAAGGGTGGTTTAAACCCTTCCCCTTTTTTTCTCGAAAATCAGAAAGTGTTCGCGATTGCCATTTTGATGCTATCGTGTAAGAAGCAAGTGGAGGGGGAATACAGGGCCGCATCCCGTTCCTCGGTATGGCCATTATTTCCGGAATTAGAGACTCAAATATTTCAGGTACCCAAAAATTAAGGCTAGAAAAAAGTGCGGCGGATTTGGCCGATTTTAGCGGTGATTACTAGAGAAGATTCGAGGATGCTACAGTTAAAATGGCGGGCCTCTGAGCCGCTTCGTTCTCCTTGTGTAGAAAAAAAGTCTGTTTTGGAAGGTCAAAATGACCATTTTTTGAATTTTGCCGGTCTGTCCCGTCCAAACGCAGGGGGATAGAGAGTTTGTCCTTTATACTGGAGATAGAGTTCGACGAGCTGTATTCAACGCACCTCGCTTCGGCTTTGTCGTCACTACACGTAGTGCGGAGTTATGGCGGAAAGAAAGTCGGCGGAAGGGTGGGTTAAACACTTCCCCTTTTTTCTCGAAAATCAGAAAGTGTTCGCGATTGCCATTTTGATGCTATCGTGTAAGAAGCAAGTAGAGGGGGAATACAGGGCCGCATCCCGTTCCTCGGTATGGCCATTATTTCCGGAATTAGAGACTCAAATATTTCAGGTACCCAAAAATTAAGGCTAGAAAAAAGTGCGGCGGATTTGCCGGATTTTAGCGGTGATTACTAGAGAAGATGCGAGGATGCTACAGTTAAAATGGCGGGCCTCTGAGCCGCTTCGTTCTCCTTGTGTAGAAAAAAGTCTGTTTTGGAAGATCAAAATGACCATTTTTTGAAATTTTGCCGGTCTGTCCCGTCCAAACGCAGGGGGATAGAGAGTTGTCCTTTATACTGGAGATAGAGTTCGACGAGCTGTATTCAACGCACTCATCGGCTTTGTCGTCACTACACGTAGTGCGGAGTTATGGCGGAAAGAAAGTCGGCGGAAGGGTGGTTAAACCCTTCCCTTTTTTCTCGAAAATCAGAAAGTGTTCGCGATTGCCATTTTGATGCTATCGTGTAAGAAGCAAGTGGAGGGGAATACAGGGCCGCATCCGTTCCTCGGTATGGCCATTATTTCCGGAATTAGAGACTCAAATATTTCAGGTACCCAAAAATTAAGGCTAGAAAAAAAGTGCGGCGGATTTGCCGGATTTTAGCGGTGATTACTAGAGAAGATGCGAGGATGCTACAGTTAAAATGGCGGGCTCTGAGCCGCTTCGTTCTCCTTGTGTAGAAAAAAGTCTGTTTTGGAAGATCAAAATGACCATTTTTTGAAATTTTGCCGGTCTGTCCCGTCCAAACGCAGGGGTGATAGAGAGTTGTCCTTTATACTGGAGATAGAGTTCGACGAGCTGTATTCAACGCACTCATCGGCTTTGTCGTCACTACACGTAGTGCGGAGTTATGGCGGAAAGAAAGTCGGCGGAAGGTGGTTAAACCCTTCCCCTTTTTTCTCGAAAATCAGAAAGTGTTCGCGATTGCCATTTTGATGCTATCGTGTAAGAAGCAAGTGGAGGGGGAATACAGGGCCGCATCCGTTCCTCGGTATGGCCATTATTTCCGGAATTAGAGACTCAAATATTTCAGGTACCCAAAAATTAAGGCTAGAAAAAAGTGCGGCGGATTTGCCGGATTTTAGCGGTGATTACTGAGGATGCTACAGTTAAAATGGCGGGCCTCTGAGCCGCTTCGTTCTCCTTGTGTAGAAAAAAGTCTGTTTAGGAAGGTCAAAATGACCATTTTTTGAAATTTTGCCGGTCTGTCCCGTCCAAACGCAGGGGGATAGAGAGTTGTCCTTTATACTGGAGATAGAGTTCGACGAGCTGTATTCAACGCACTTATCGGCTTTGTCGTCACTACACGTAGTGTGAAGTTATGGCGGAAAGAAAGTCGGCGGAAGGGTGGTTTAAACCCTTCCCCTTTTTTTCTCGAAAATCAGAAAGTGTTCGCGATTGCCATTTTGATGCTATCGTGTAAGAAGCAAGTGGAGGGGGAATACAGGGCCGCATCCCGTTCCTCGGTATGGCCATTATTTCCGGAATTAGAGACTCAAATATTTCAGGTACCCAAAAATTAAGGCCAGAAAAAAGTGCGGCGGATTTGCCGGATTTTAGCGGTGATTACTAGAGAAGATGCGAGGATGCTACAGTTAAAACGGCGGGCCTCTGAGCCGCTTCGTTCTCCTTGTGTAGAAAAAAGTCTGTTTTGGAAGGTCAAAATGACCATTTTTTGAAATTTTGCCGGTCTGTCCCGTCCAAACGCAGGGGGATAGAGAGTTGTCCTTTATACTGGAGATAGAGTTCGACGAGCTGTATTCAACGCACTCATCGGCTTTGTCGTCACTACACGTAGTGCGGAGTTATGGCGGAAAGAAAGTCGGCGGAAGGGTGGTTTTTTTCTCGAAAATCAGAAAGTGTTCGCGATTGCCATTTTGATGCTATCGTGTAAGAAGCAAGTGGAGGGGGAATACAGGGCCGCATCCCGTTCCTCGGTATGGCCATTATTTCCGGAATTAGAGACTCAAATATTTCAGGTACCCAAAAATTAAGGCTAGAAAAAAGTGCGGCGGATTTGCCGGATTTTAGCGGTGATTACTAGAGAAGATGCGAGGATGCTACAGTTAAAATGGCGGGCCTCTGAGCCGCTTTGTTCTCCTTGTGTAGAAAAAAGTCTGTTTTGGAAGGTCAAAATGACCATTTTTTGAAATTTTGCCGGTCTGTCCCGTCCAAACGCAGGGGGATAGAGAGTTGTCCTTTATACTGGAGATAGAGTTCGACGAGCTGTATTCAACGCACTTATCGGCTTTGTCGTCACTACACGTAGTGTGGAGTTATGGCGGAAAGAAAGTCGGCGGAAGGGTGGTTTAAACCCTTCCCCTTTTTTTCTCGAAAATCAGAAAGTGTTCGCGATTGCCATTTTGATGCTATCGTGTAAGAAGCAAGTGGAGGGGGAATACAGGGCCGCATCCCGTTCCTCGGTATGGCCATTATTTCCGGAATTAGAGACTCAAATATTTCAGGTACCCAAAAATTAAGGCTAGAAAAAAGTGCGGCGGATTTGCCGGATTTTAGCGGTGATTACTAGAGAAGATGCGAGGATGCTACAGTTAAAATGGCGGGCCACTGAGCCACTTCGTTCTCCTTGTGTAGAAAAAAGTCTGTTTTGGAAGATCAAAATGACCATTTTTTGAAATTTTGCCGGTCTGTCCCGTCCAAACGCAGGGGGATAGAGAGTTGTCCTTTATACTGGAGATAGAGTTCGACGAGCTGTATTCAACGCACTCATCGGCTTTGTCGTCACTACACGTAGTGCGGAGTTATGGCGGAAAGAAAGTCGGCGGAAGGGTGGTTTAAACCCTTCCCCTTTTTTTCTCGAAAATCAGAAAGTGTTCGCGATTGCCATTTTGATGCTATCGTGTAAGAAGCAAGTGGAGGGGGAATACAGGGCCGCATCCCGTTCCTCGGTATGGCCATTATTTCCGGAATTAGAGACTCAAATATTTCAGGTACCCAAAAATTAAGGCTAGAAAAAAGTCCGGCGGATTTGCCGGATTTTAGCGGAGATTACTAGAGAAGATGCGAGGATGCTACAGTTAAAATGGCGGGCCTCTGAGCCGCTTCGTTCTCCTTGTGTAGAAAAAAGTCTGTTTTGGAAGGTCAAAATGACCATTTTTTGAAATTTTGCCGGTCTGTCCCGTCCAAACGCAGGGGGATAGAGAGTTGTCCTTTATACTGGAGATAGAGTTCGACGAGCTGTATTCAACGCACTCATCGGCTTTGTCGTCACTACACGTAGTGCGGAGTTATGGCGGAAAGAAAGTCGGCGGAAGGGTGGTTTAAACCCTTCCCCTTATTTTCTCGAAAATCAGAAAGTGTTCGCGATTGCCATTTTGATGCTATCGTGTAAGAAGCAAGTGGAGGGGGAATACAGGGCCGCATCCCGTTCCTCGGTATGGCCATTGTTTCCGGAATTAGAGACTCAAATATTTCAGGTACCCAAAAATTAAGGCTAGAAAAAAGTACGGCGGATTTGCCGGATTTTAGCGGTGATTACTAGAGAAGATGCGAGGATGCTACAGTTAAAATGGCGGGCCTCTGAGCCGCTTCGTTCTCCTTGTGTAGAAAAAAGTCTGTTTTGGAAGGTCAAAATGACCATTTTTTGAAATTTTGCCGGTCTGTCCCGTCCAAACGCAGGGGGATAGAGAGTTGTCCTTTATACTGGAGATAGAGTTCGACGAGCTGTATTCAACGCACACATCGGCTTTGTCGTCACTACACGTAGTGCGGAGTTATGGCGGAAAGAAAGTCCCCTTTTTTTCTCGAAAATCAGAAAGTGTTCGCGATTGCCATTTTGATGCTATCGTGTAAGAAGCAAGTAGAGGGGGAATACAGGGCCGCATCCCGTTCCTCGGTATGGCCATTATTTCCGGAATTAGAGACTCAAATATTTCAGGTACGCAAAAATTAAGGCTAGAAAAAAGTACGGCGGATTTGCCGGATTTTAGCGGTGATTACTAGAGAAGATGCGAGGATGCTACAGTTAAAATGGCGGGCCTCTGAGCCGCTTCGTTCTCCTTGTGTAGAAAAAAGTCTGTTTTGGAAGATCAAAATGACCATTTTTTGAAATTTTGCCGGTCTGTCCCGTCCAAACGCAGGGGGATAGAGAGTTGTCCTTTATACTGGAGATAGAGTTCGACGAGCTGTATCCATTTTTTGAAATTTTGCCGGTCTGTCCCGTCCAAACGCAGGGGGATAGAGAGTTGTCCTTTGTACTGGAGATAGAGTTCGACGAGCTGTATTCAACGCACTCATCGGCTTTGTCGTCACTACACGTAGTGCGGAGTTATGGCGGAAAGAAAGTCGGCGGAAGGGTGGTTTAAACCCTTCCCCTTTTTTTCTCGAAAATCAGAAAGTGTTCGCGATTGCCATTTTGATGCTATCGTGTAAGAAGCAAGTGGAGGGGGAATACAGGGCCGCATCCCGTTCCTCGGTATGGCCATTATTTCCGGAATTAGAGACTCAAATATTTCAGGTACCCAAAAATTAAGGCTAGAAAAAAGTGCGGCGGATTTGCCGGATTTTAGCGGTGATTACTAGAGAAGATGCGAGGATGCTACAGTTAAAATGGCGGGCCTCTGAGCCGCTTCGTTCTCCTTGTGTAGAAAAAAGTCTGTTTTGGAAGGTCAAAATGACCATTTTTTGAAATTTTGCCGGTCTGTCCCGTCCAAACGCAGGGGGATAGAGAGTTGTCTTTTATACTGGAGATAGAGTTCGACGAGCTGTATTCAACGCACTCATCGGCTTTGTCGTCACTACACGTAGTGCGGAGTTATGGCGGAAAGAATGTCGGCGGAAGGTCGAAAATCAGAAAGTGTTCGCGATTGCCATTTTGATGCTATCGTGTAAGAAGCAAGTGGAGGGGGAATACAGGGCCGCATCCCGTTCCTCGGTATGGCCATTATTTCCGGAATTAGAGACTCAAATATTTCAGGTACCCAAAAATTAAGGCTAGAAAAAAGTGCGGCGGATTTGCCGGATTTTAGCGGTGATTACTAGAGAAGATGCGAGGATGCTACAGTTAAAATGGGGGGCCTCTGAGCCGCTTCGTTCTCCTTGTGTAGAAAAAAGTCTGTTTTGGAAGGTCAAAATGACCATTTTTTGAAATTTTGCCGGTCTGTCCCGTCCAAACGCAGGGGGATAGAGAGTTGTCCTTTATACTGGAGATAGAGTTCGACGAGCTGTATTCAACGCACTCATCGGCTTTGTCGTCACTACACGTAGTGCGGAGTTATGGCGGAAAGAAAGTCGGCGGAAGGGTGGTTTAAACCCTTCCCCTTATTTTCTCGAAAATCAGAAAGTGTTCGCGATTGCCATTTTGATGCTATCGTGTAAGAAGCAAGTGGAGGGGGAATACAGGGCCGCATCCCGTTCCTCGGTATGGCCATTATTTCCGGAATTAGAGACTCAAATATTTCAGGTACCCAAAAATTAAGGCTAGAAAAAAGTGCGGCGGATTTGCCGGATTTTAGCGGTGATTACTAGAGAAGATGCGAGGATGCTACAGTTAAAATGGCGGGCCTCTGAGCCGCTTCGTTCTCCTTGTGTAGAAAAAAGTCTGTTTAGGAAGGTCAAAATGACCATTTTTTGAAATTTTGCCGGTCTGTCCCGTCCAAACGCAGGGGGATAGAGAGTTGTCCTTTATACTGGAGATAGAGTTCGACGAGCTGTATTCAACGCACTTATCGGCTTTGTCGTCACTACACGTAGTGTGGAGTTATGGCGGAAAGAAAGTCGGCGGAAGGGTGGTTTAAACCCTTCCCCTTTTTTTCTCGAAAATCAGAAAGTGTTCGCGATTGCCATTTTGATGCTATCGTGTAAGAAGCAAGTGGAGGGGGAATACAGGGCCGCATCCCGTTCCTCGGTATGGCCATTATTTCCGGAATTAGAGACTCAAATATTTCAGGTACCCAAAAATTAAGGCTAGAAAAAAGTGCGGCGGATTTGCCGGATTTTAGCGGTGATTACTAGAGAAGATGCGAGGATGCTACAGTTAAAATGGCGGGCCTCTGAGCCGCTTCGTTCTCCTTGTGTAGAAAAAAGTCTGTTTTGGAAGGTCAAAATGACCATTTTTTGAAATTTTGCCGGTCTGTCCCGTCCAAACGCAGGGGGATAGAGAGTTGTCCTTTATACTGGAGATAGAGTTCGACGAGCTGTATTCGACGCACTCATCGGCTTTGTCGTCACTACACGTAGTGCGGGGTTATGGCGGAAAGAAAGTCGGCGGAAGGGTGGTTTAAACCCTTCCCCTTATTTTCTCGAAAATCAGAAAGTGTTCGCGATTGCCATTTTGATGCTATCGTGTAAGAAGCAAGTGGAGGGGGAATACAGGGCCGCATCCCGTTCCTCGGTATGGCCATTGTTTCCGGAATTAGAGACTCAAATATTTCAGGTACCCAAAAATTAAGGCTAGAAAAAAGTGCGGCGGATTTGCCGGATTTTAGCGGTGATTACTAGAGAAGATGCGAGGATGCTACAGTTAAAATGGCGGGCCTCTGAGCCGCTTCGTTCTCCTTGTGTAGAAAAAAGTCTGTTTTGGAAGGTCAAAATTACCATTTTTTGAAATTTTGCCGGTCTGTCCCGTCCAAACGCAGGGGGATAGAGAGTTGTCCTTTATACTGGAGATAGAGTTCGACGAGCTGTATTCAACGCACTTATCGGCGTTGTCGTCACTACACGTAGTGTGGAGTTATGGCGGAAAGAAAGTCGGCGGAAGGGTGGTTTAAACCCTTCCCCTTTTTTTCTCGAAAATCAGAAAGTGTTCGCGATTGCCATTTTGATGCTATCGTGTAAGAAGCAAGTGGAGGGGGAATACAGGGCCGCATCCCGTTCCTCGGTATGGCCATTATTTCCGGATTTAGAGACTCAAATATTTCAGGTACCCAAAAATTAAGGCTAGAAAAAAGTGCGGCGGATTTGCCGGATTTTAGCGGTGATTACTAGAGAAGATGCGAGGATGCTACAGTTAAAATGGCGGGCCTCTGAGCCGCTTCGTTCTCCTTGTGTAGAAAAAAGTCTGTTTTGGAAGGTCAAAATGACCATTTTTTGAAATTTTGCCGGTCTGTCCCGTCCAAACGCAGGGGGATAGAGAGTTGTCCTTTATACTGGAGATAGAGTTCGACGAGCTGTATTCAACGCACTTATCGGGTTTGTCGTCACTACACGTAGTGTGGAGTTATGGCGGAAAGAAAGTCGGCGGAAGGGTGGTTTAAACCCTTCCCCTTTTTTTCTCGAAAATCAGAAAGTGTTCGCGATTGCCATTTTGATGCTATCGTGTAAGAAGCAAGTGGAGGGGGAATACAGGGCCGCATCCCGTTCCTCGGTATGGCCATTATTTCCGGAATTAGAGACTCAAATATTTCAGGTACCCAAAAATTAAGGCTAGAAAAAAGTGCGGCGGATTTGCCGGATTTTAGCGGTGATTACTAGAGAAGATGCGAGGATGCTACAGTTAAAATGGCGGGCCACTGAGCCGCTTCGTTCTCCTTGTGTAGAAAAAAGTCTGTTTTGGAAGATCAAAATGACCATTTTTTGAAATTTTGCCGGTCTGTCCCGTCCAAACGCAGGGGGATAGAGAGTTGTCCTTTATACTGGAGATAGAGTTCGACGAGCTGTATTCAACGCACTCATCGGCTTTGTCGTCACTACACGTAGTGCGGAGTTATGGCGGAAAGAAAGTCGGCGGAAGGGTGGTTTAAACCCTTCCCCTTTTTTTCTCGAAAATCAGAAAGTGTTCGCGATTGCCATTTTGATGCTATCGTGTAAGAAGCAAGTGGAGGGGGAATACAGGGCCGCATCCCGTTCCTCGGTATGGCCATTATTTCCGGAATTAGAGACTCAAATATTTCAGGTACCCAAAAATTAAGGCTAGAAAAAAGTGCGGCGGATTTGCCGGATTTTAGCGGTGATTACTAGAGAAGATGCGAGGATGCTACAGTTAAAATGGCGGGCCTCTGAGCCGCTTCGTTCTCCTTGTGTAGAAAAAAGTCTGTTTTGGAAGATCAAAATGACCATTTTTTGAAATTTTGCCGGTCTGTCCCGTCCAAACGCAGGGGGATAGAGAGTTGTCCTTTATACTGGAGATAGAGTTCGACGAGCTGTATTCAACGCACTCATCGGCTTTGTCGTCACTACACGTAGTGCGGAGTTATGGCGGAAAGAAAGTCGGCGGAAGGGTGGTTTAAACCCTTCCCCTTATTTTCTCGAAAATCAGAAAGTGTTCGCGATTGCCATTTTGATGCTATCGTGTAAGAAGCAAGTGGAGGGGGAATACAGGGCCGCATCCCGTTCCTCGGTATGGCCATTGTTTCCGGAATTAGAGACTCAAATATTTCAGGTACCCAAAAATTAAGGCTAGAAAAAAGTGCGGCGGATTTGCCGGATTTTAGCGGTGATTACTAGAGAAGATGCGAGGATGCTACAGTTAAAATGGCGGGCCTCTGAGCCGCTTCGTTCTCCTTGTGTAGAAAAAAGTCTGTTTTGGAAGGTCAAAATGACCATTTTTTGAAATTTTGCCGGTCTGTCCCGTCCAAACGCAGGGGGATAGAGAGTTGTCCTTTATACTGGAGATAGAGTTCGACGAGCTGTATTCAACGCACTTATCGGCTTTGTCGTCACTACACGTAGTGTGGAGTTATGGCGGAAAGAAAGTCGGCGGAAGGGTGGTTTAAACCCTTCCCCTTTTTTTCTCGAAAATCAGAAAGTGTTCGCGATTGCCATTTTGATGCTATCGTGTAAGAAGCAAGTGGAGGGGGAATACAGGGCCGCATCCCGTTCCTCGGTATGGCCATTATTTCCGGAATTAGAGACTCAAATATTTCAGGTACCCAAAAATTAAGGCTAGAAAAAAGTGCGGCGGATTTGCCGGATTTTAGCGGTGATTACTAGAGAAGATGCGAGGATGCTACAGTTAAAATGGCGGGCCTCTGAGCCGCTTCGTTCTCCTTGTGTAGAAAAAAGTCTGTTTTGGAAGGTCAAAATGACCATTTTTTGAAATTTTGCCGGTCTGTCCCGTCCAAACGCAGGGGGATAGAGAGTTGTCCTTTATACTGGAGATAGAGTTCGACGAGCTGTATTCAACGCACTCATCGGCTTTGTCGTCACTACACGTAGTGCGGAGTTATGGCGGAAAGAAAGTCGGCGGAAGGGTGGTTTAAACCCTTCCCCTTATTTTCTCGAAAATCAGAAAGTGTTCGCGATTGCCATTTTGATGCTATCGTTTAAGAAGCAAGTGGAGGGGGAATACAGGGCCGCATCCCGTTCCTCGGTATGGCCATTATTTCCGGAATTAGAGACTCAAATATTTCAGGTACCCAAAAATTAAGGCTAGAAAAAAGTGCGGCGGATTTGCCGGATTTTAGCGGTGATTACTAGAGAAGATGCGAGGATGCTACAGTTAAAATGGCGGGCCTCTGAGCCGCTTCGTTCTCCTTGTGTAGAAAAAAGTCTGTTTTGGAAGGTCAAAATGACCATTTTTTGAAATTTTGCCGGTCTGTCCCGTCCAAACGCAGGGGGATAGAGAGTTGTCCTTTATACTGGAGATAGAGTTCGACGAGCTGTATTCAACGCACACATCGGCTTTGTCGTCACTACACGTAGTGCGGAGTTATGGCGGAAAGAAAGTCGCCGGAAGGGTGGTTTAAACCCTTCCCCTTTTTTTCTCGAAAATCAGAAAGTGTTCGCGATTGCCATTTTGATGCTATCGTGTAAGAAGCAAGTAGAGGGGGAATACAGGGCCGCATCCCGTTCCTCGGTATGGCCATTATTTCCGGAATTAGAGACTCAAATATTTCAGGTACCCAAAAATTAAGGCTAGAAAAAAGTGCGGCGGATTTGCCGGATTTTAGCGGTGATTACTAGAGAAGATGCGAGGATGCTACAGTTAAAATGGCGGGCCTCTGAGCCGCTTCGTTCTCCTTGTGTAGAAAAAAGTCTGTTTTGGAAGATCAAAATGACCATTTTTTGAAATTTTGCCGGTCTGTCCCGTCCAAACGCAGGGGGATAGAGAGTTGTCCTTTATACTGGAGATAGAGTTCGACGAGCTGTATTCAACGCACTCATCGGGTTTGTCGTCACTACACGTAGTGCGGAGTTATACGGAAAGAAAGTCGGCGGAAGGGTGGTTTAAACCCTTCCCCTTATTTTCTCGAAAATCAGAAAGTGTTCGCGATTGCCATTTTGATGCTATCGTGTAAGAAGCAAGTTGAGGGGGAATACAGGGCCGCATCCCGTTCCTCGGTATGGCCATTATTTCCGGAATTAGAGACTCAAATATTTCAGGTACCCAAAAATTAAGGCTAGAAGAAAGTGCGGCGGATTTGCCGGATTTTAGCGGTGATTACTAGAGAAGATGCGAGGATGCTACAGTTAAAATGGCGGGCCTCTGAGCCGCTTCGTTCTCCTTGTGTAGAAAAAAGTCTGTTTTGGAAGGTCAAAATGACCATTTTTTGAAATTTTGCCGGTCTGTCCCGTCCAAACGCAGGGGGATAGAGAGTTGTCCTTTATACTGGAGATAGAGTTCGACGAGCTGTATTCAACGCACCCATCGGCTTTGTCGTCACTACACGTAGTGCGGAGTTATGGCGGAAAGAAAGTCGAAAATCAGAAAGTGTTCGCGATTGCCATTTTGATGCTATCGTGGAAGAAGCAAGTGGAGGGGGAATACAGGGCCGCATCCCGTTCCTCGGTATGGCCATTATTTCCGGAATTAGAGACTCAAATATTTCAGGTACCCAAAAATTAAGGCTAGAAAAAAGTGCGGCGGATTTGCCGGATTTTAGCGGTGATTACTAGAGAAGATGCGAGGATGCTACAGTTAAAATGGCGGGCCTCTGAGCCGCTTCGTTCTCCTTGTGTAGAAAAAAGTCTGTTTTGGAAGGTCAAAATGACCATTTTTTGAAATTTTGCCGGTCTGTCCCGTCCAAACGCAGGGGGATAGAGAGTTGTCCTTTATACTGGAGATAGAGTTCGACGAGCTGTATTCAACGCACTCATCGGCTTTGTCGTCACTACACGTAGTGCGGAGTTATGGCGGAAAGAAAGTCGGCGGAAGGGTGGTTTAAACCCTTCCCCTTTTTTTCTCGAAAATCAGAAAGTGTTCGCGATTGCCATTTTGATGCTATCGTGTAAGAAGCAAGTGGAGGGGGAATACAGGGCCGCATCCCGTTCCTCGGTATGGCCATTATTTCCGGAATTAGAGACTCAAATATTTCAGGTACCCAAAAATTAAGGCTAGAAAATAGTGCGGCGGATTTGCCGGATTTTAGCGGTGATTACTAGAGAAGATGCGAGGATGCTACAGTTAAAATGGCGGGCCTCTGAGCCGCTTCGTTCTCCTTGTGTAGAAAAAAGTCTGTTTTGGAAGGTCAAAATGACCATTTTTTGAAATTTTGCCGGTCTGTCCCGTCCAAACGCAGGGGGATAGAGAGTTGTCCTTTATACTGGAGATAGAGTTCGACGAGCTGTATTCAACGCACTCATCGGCTTTGTCGTCACTACACGTAGTGCGGAGTTATGGCGGAAAGAAAGTCGGCGGAAGGGTGGTTTAAAACCCTTCCCCTTTTTTTCTCGAAAATCAGAAAGTGTTCGCGATTGCCATTTTGATGCTATCGTGTAAGAAGCAAGTGGAGGGGGAATACAGGGCCGCATCCCGTTCCTCGGTATGGCCATTATTTCCGGAATTAGAGACTCAAATATTTCAGGTACCCAAAAATTAAGGCTAGAAAAAAGTGCGGCGGATTTGCCGGATTTTAGCGGTGATTACTAGAGAAGATGCGAGGATGCTACAGTTAAAATGGCGGGCCTCTGAGCCGCTTCGTTCTCCTTGTGTAGAAAAAAGTCTGTTTTGGAAGGTCAAAATGACCATTTTTTGAAATTTTGCCGGTCTGTCCCGTCCAAACGCAGGGGGATAGAGAGTTGTCCTTTATACTGGAGATAGAGTTCGACGAGCTGTATTCAACGCACTCATCGGCTTTGTCGTCACTACACGTAGTGCGGAGTTATGGCGGAAAGAAAGTCGGCGGAAGGGTGGTTTAAACCCTTCCCCTTTTTTTCTCGAAAATCAGAAAGTGTTCGCGATTGCCATTTTGATGCTATCGTGAAAGAAGCAAGTGGAGGGGGAATACAGGGCCGCATCCCGTTCCTCGGTATGGCCATTATTTCCGGAATTAGAGACTCAAATATTTCAGGTACCCAAAAATTAAGGCTAGAAAAAAGTGCGGCGTATTTGCCGGATTTTAGCGGTGATTACTAGAGAAGATGCGAGGATGCTACAGTTAAAATGGCGGGCCTCTGAGCCGCTTCGTTCTCCTTGTGTAGAAAAAAGTCTGTTTTGGAAGGTCAAAATGACCATTTTTTGAAATTTTGCCGGTCTGTCCCGTCCAAACGCAGGGGGATAGAGAGTTGTCCTTTATACTGGAGATAGAGTTAGACGAGCTGTATTCAACGCACTCATCGGCTTTGTCATCACTACACGTAGTGCGGAGTTATGGCGGAAAGAAAGTCGGCGGAAGGGTGGTTTAAACCCTTCCCTTTATTTTCTCGAAAATCAGAAAGTGTTCGCGATTGCCATTTTGATGCTATCGTGTAAGAAGCAAGTGGAGGGGGAATACAGGGCCGCATCCCGTTCCTCGGTATGGCCATTATTTCCGGAATTAGAGACTCAAATATTTCAGGTACCCAAAAATTAAGGCTAGAAAAAAGTGCGGCGGATTTGCCGGATTTTAGCGGTGATTACTAGAGAAGATGCGAGGATGCTACAGCTAAAATGGCGGGCCTCTGAGCCGCTTCGTTCTCCTTGTGTAGAAAAAAGTCTGTTTTGGAAGGTCAAAATGACCATTTTTTGAAATTTTGCCGGTCTGTCCCGTCCAAACGCAGGGGGATAGAGAGTTGTCCTTTATACTGGAGATAGAGTTCGACGAGCTGTATTCAACGCACTCATCGGCTTTGTCGTCACTACACGTAGTGCGGAGTTATGGCGGAAAGAAAGTCGGCGGAAGGGTGGTTTAAACCCTTCCCCTTTTTTTCTCGAAAATCAGAAAGTGTTCGCGATTGCCATTTTGATGCTATCGTGTAAGAAGCAAGTAGAGGGGGAATACAGGGCCGCATCCCGTTCCTCGGTATGGCCATTATTTCCGGAATTAGAGACTCAAATATTTCAGGTACCCAAAAATTAAGGCTAGAAAAAAGTGCGGCGGATTTGCCGGATTTTAGCGGTGATTACTAGAGAAGATGCGAGGATGCTACAGTTAAAATGGCGGGCCTCTGAGCCGCTTCGTTCTCCTTGTGTAGAAAAAAGTCTGTTTTGGAAGATCAAAATGACCATTTTTTGAAATTTTGCCGGTCTGTCCCGTCCAAACGCAGGGGGATAGAGAGTTGTCCTTTATACTGGAGATAGAGTTCGACGAGCTGTATTCAACGCACTCATCGGCTTTGTCGTCACTACACGTAGTGCGGAGTTATGGCGGAAAGAAAGTCGGCGGAAGGGTGGTTTAAACCCTTCCCCTTATTTTCTCGAAAATCAGAAAGTGTTCGCGATTGCCATTTTGATGCTATCGTGTAAGAAGCAAGTGGAGGGGGAATACAGGGCCGCATCCCGTTCCTCGGTATGGCCATTATTTCCGGAATTAGAGACTCAAATATTTCAGGTACCCAAAAATTAAGGCTAGAAAAAAGTGCGGCGTATTTGCCGGATTTTAGCGGTGATTACTAGAGAAGATGCGAGGATGCTACAGTTAAAATGGCGGGCCTCTGAGCCGCTTCGTTCTCCTTGTGTAGAAAAAAGTCTGTTTTGGAAGGTCAAAATGACCATTTTTTGAAATTTTGCCGGTCTGTCCCGTCCAAACGCAGGGGGATAGAGAGTTGTCCTTTATACTGGAGATAGAGTTCGACGAGCTGTATTCAACGCACTCATCGGCTTTGTCGTCACTACACGTAGTGCGGAGTTATGGCGGAAAGAAAGTCGGCGGAAGGGTGGTTTAAACCCTTCCCCTTTTTTTCTCGAAAATCAGAAAGTGTTCGCGATTGCCATTTTGATGCTATCGTGTAAGAAGCAAGTAGAGGGGGAATACAGGGCCGCATCCCGTTCCTCGGTATGGCCATTATTTCCGGAATTAGAGACTCAAATATTTCAGGTACCCAAAAATTAAGGCTAGAAAAAAGTGCGGCGGATTTGCCGGATTTTAGCGGTGATTACTAGAGAAGATGCGAGGATGCTACAGTTAAAATGGCGGGCCTCTGAGCCGCTTCGTTCTCCTTGTGTAGAAAAAAGTCTGTTTTGGAAGGTCAAAATGACCATTTTTTGAAATTTTGCCGGTCTGTCCCGTCCAAACGCAGGGGGATAGAGAGTTGTCCTTTATACTGGAGATAGAGTTCGACGAGCTGTATTCAACGCACTCATCGGCTTTGTCGTCACTACACGTAGTGCGGAGTTATGGCGGAAAGAAAGTCGGCGGAAGGGTGGTTTAAAACCCTTCCCCTTTTTTTCTCGAAAATCAGAAAGTGTTCGCGATTGCCATTTTGATGCTATCGTGTAAGAAGCAAGTGGAGGGGGAATACAGGGCCGCATCCCGTTCCTCGGTATGGCCATTATTTCCGGAATTAGAGACTCAAATATTTCAGGTACCCAAAAATTAAGGCTAGAAAAAAGTGCGGCGGATTTGCCGGATTTTAGCGGTGATTACTAGAGAAGATGCGAGGATGCTACAGTTAAAATGGCGGGCCTCTGAGCCGCTTCGTTCTCCTTGTGTAGAAAAAAGTCTGTTTTGGAAGGTCAAAATGACCATTTTTTGAAATTTTGCCGGTCTGTCCCGTCCAAACGCAGGGGGATAGAGAGTTGTCCTTTATACTGGAGATAGAGTTCGACGAGCTGTATTCAACGCACTCATCGGCTTTGTCGTCACTACACGTAGTGCGGAGTTATGGCGGAAAGAAAGTCGGCGGAAGGGTGGTTTAAACCCTTCCCCTTTTTTTCTCGAAAATCAGAAAGTGTTCGCGATTGCCATTTTGATGCTATCGTGAAAGAAGCAAGTGGAGGGGGAATACAGGGCCGCATCCCGTTCCTCGGTATGGCCATTATTTCCGGAATTAGAGACTCAAATATTTCAGGTACCCAAAAATTAAGGCTAGAAAAAAGTGCGGCGTATTTGCCGGATTTTAGCGGTGATTACTAGAGAAGATGCGAGGATGCTACAGTTAAAATGGCGGGCCTCTGAGCCGCTTCGTTCTCCTTGTGTAGAAAAAAGTCTGTTTTGGAAGGTCAAAATGACCATTTTTTGAAATTTTGCCGGTCTGTCCCGTCCAAACGCAGGGGGATAGAGAGTTGTCCTTTATACTGGAGATAGAGTTCGACGAGCTGTATTCAACGCACTCATCGGCTTTGTCGTCACTACACGTAGTGCGGAGTTATGGCGGAAAGAAAGTCGGCGGAAGGGTGGTTTAAACCCTTCCCCTTTTTTTCTCGAAAATCAGAAAGTGTTCGCGATTGCCATTTTGATGCTATCGTGTAAGAAGCAAGTAGAGGGGGAATACAGGGCCGCATCCCGTTCCTCGGTATGGCCATTATTTCCGGAATTAGAGACTCAAATATTTCAGGTACCCAAAAATTAAGGCTAGAAAAAAGTGCGGCGGATTTGCCGGATTTTAGCGGTGATTACTAGAGAAGATGCGAGGATGCTACAGTTAAAATGGCGGGCCTCTTAGCCGCTTCGTTCTCCTTGTGTAGAAAAAAGTCTGTTTTGGAAGATCAAAATGACCATTTTTTGAAATTTTGCCGGTCTGTCCCGTCCAAACGCAGGGGGATAGAGAGTTGTCCTTTATACTGGAGATAGAGTTCGACGAGCTGTATTCAACGCACTCATCGGCTTTGTCGTCACTACACGTAGTGCGGAGTTATGGCGGAAAGAAAGTCGGCGGAAGGGTGGTTTAAACCCTTCCCCTTATTTTCTCGAAAATCAGAAAGTGTTCGCGATTGCCATTTTGATGCTATCGTGTAAGAAGCAAGTGGAGGGGGAATACAGGGCCGCATCCCGTTCCTCGGTATGGCCATTATTTCCGGAATTAGAGACTCAAATATTTCAGGTACCCAAAAATTAAGGCTAGAAAAAAGTGCGGCGGATTTGCCGGATTTTAGCGGTGATTACTAGAGAAGATGCGAGGATGCTACAGTTAAAATGGCGGGCCTCTGAGCCGCTTCGTTCTCCTTGTGTAGAAAAAAGTCTGTTTTGGAAGGTCAAAATGACCATTTTTTGAAATTTTGCCGGTCTGTCCCGTCCAAACGCAGGGGGATAGAGAGTTGTCCTTTATACTGGAGATAGAGTTCGACGAGCTGTATTCAACGCACTCATCGGCTTTGTCGTCACTACACGTAGTGCGGAGTTATGGCGGAAAGAAAGTCGGCGGAAGGGTGGTTTAAACCCTTCCCCTTTTTTTCTCGAAAATCAGAAAGTGTTCGCGATTGCCATTTTGATGCTATCGTGTAAGAAGCAAGTAGAGGGGGAATACAGGGCCGCATCCCGTTCCTCGGTATGGCCATTATTTCCGGAATTAGAGACTCAAATATTTCAGGTACCCAAAAATTAAGGCTAGAAAAAAGTGCGGCGGATTTGCCGGATTTTAGCGGTGATTACTAGAGAAGATGCGAGGATGCTACAGTTAAAATGGCGGGCCTCTGAGCCGCTTCGTTCTCCTTGTGTAGAAAAAAGTCTGTTTTGGAAGATCAAAATGACCATTTTTTGAAATTTTGCCGGTCTGTCCCGTCCAAACGCAGGGGGATAGAGAGTTGTCCTTTATACTGGAGATAGAGTTCGACGAGCTGTATTCAACGCACTCATCGGCTTTGTCGTCACTACACGTAGTGCGGAGTTATGGCGGAAAGAAAGTCGGCGGAAGGGTGGTTTAAACCCTTCCCCTTATTTTCTCGAAAATCAGAAAGTGTTCGCGATTGCCATTTTGATGCTATCGTGTAAGAAGCAAGTGGAGGGGGAATACAGGGCCGCATCCCGTTCCTCGGTATGGCCATTATTTCCGGAATTAGAGACTCAAATATTTCAGGTACCCAAAAATTAAGGCTAGAAAAAAGTGCGGCGGATTTGCCGGATTTTAGCGGTGATTACTAGAGAAGATGCGAGGATGCTACAGTTAAAATGGCGGGCCTCTGAGCCGCTTCGTTCTCCTTGTGTAGAAAAAAGTCTGTTTTGGAAGGTCAAAATGACCATTTTTTGAAATTTTGCCGGTCTGTCCCGTCCAAACGCAGGGGGATAGAGAGTTGTCCTTTATACTGGAGATAGAGTTCGACGTGCTGTATTCAACGCACTCATCGGCTTTGTCGTCACTACACGTAGTGCGGAGTTATGGCGGAAAGAAAGTCGGCGGAAGGGTGGTTTAAACCCTTCCCCTTTTTTTCTCGAAAATCAGAAAGTGTTCGCGATTGCCATTTTGATGCTATCGTGTAAGAAGCAAGTGGAGGGGGAATACAGGGCCGCATCCCGTTCCTCGGTATGGCCATTATTTCCGGAATTAGAGACTCAAATATTTCAGGTACCCAAAAATTAAGGCTAGAAAATAGTGCGGCGGATTTGCCGGATTTTAGCGGTGATTACTAGAGAAGATGCGAGGATGCTACAGTTAAAATGGCGGGCCTCTGAGCCGCTTCGTTCTCCTTGTGTAGAAAAAAGTCTGTTTTGGAAGGTCAAAATGACCATTTTTTGAAATTTTGCCGGTCTGTCCCGTCCAAACGCAGGGGGATAGAGAGTTGTCCTTTATACTGGAGATAGAGTTCGACGAGCTGTATTCAACGCACTCATCGGCTTTGTCGTCACTACACGTAGTGCGGAGTTATGGCGGAAAGAAAGTCGGCGGAAGGGTGGTTTAAAACCCTTCCCCTTTTTTTCTCGAAAATCAGAAAGTGTTCGCGATTGCCATTTTGATGCTATCGTGTAAGAAGCAAGTGGAGGGGGAATACAGGGCCGCATCCCGTTCCTCGGTATGGCCATTATTTCCGGAATTAGAGACTCAAATATTTCAGGTACCCAAAAATTAAGGCTAGAAAAAAGTGCGGCGGATTTGCCGGATTTTAGCGGTGATTACTAGAGAAGATGCGAGGATGCTACAGTTAAAATGGCGGGCCTCTGAGCCGCTTCGTTCTCCTTGTGTAGAAAAAAGTCTGTTTTGGAAGGTCAAAATGACCATTTTTTGAAATTTTGCCGGTCTGTCCCGTCCAAACGCAGGGGGATAGAGAGTTGTCCTTTATACTGGAGATAGAGTTCGACGAGCTGTATTCAACGCACTCATCGGCTTTGTCGTCACTACACGTAGTGCGGAGTTATGGCGGAAAGAAAGTCGGCGGAAGGGTGGTTTAAACCCTTCCCCTTTTTTTCTCGAAAATCAGAAAGTGTTCGCGATTGCCATTTTGATGCTATCGTGAAAGAAGCAAGTGGAGGGGGAATACAGGGCCGCATCCCGTTCCTCGGTATGGCCATTATTTCCGGAATTAGAGACTCAAATATTTCAGGTACCCAAAAATTAAGGCTAGAAAAAAGTGCGGCGTATTTGCCGGATTTTAGCGGTGATTACTAGAGAAGATGCGAGGATGCTACAGTTAAAATGGCGGGCCTCTGAGCCGCTTCGTTCTCCTTGTGTAGAAAAAAGTCTGTTTTGGAAGGTCAAAATGACCATTTTTTGAAATTTTGCCGGTCTGTCCCGTCCAAACGCAGGGGGATAGAGAGTTGTCCTTTATACTGGAGATAGAGTTAGACGAGCTGTATTCAACGCACTCATCGGCTTTGTCATCACTACACGTAGTGCGGAGTTATGGCGGAAAGAAAGTCGGCGGAAGGGTGGTTTAAACCCTTCCCTTTATTTTCTCGAAAATCAGAAAGTGTTCGCGATTGCCATTTTGATGCTATCGTGTAAGAAGCAAGTGGAGGGGGAATACAGGGCCGCATCCCGTTCCTCGGTATGGCCATTATTTCCGGAATTAGAGACTCAAATATTTCAGGTACCCAAAAATTAAGGCTAGAAAAAAGTGCGGCGGATTTGCCGGATTTTAGCGGTGATTACTAGAGAAGATGCGAGGATGCTACAGTTAAAATGGCGGGCCTCTGAGCCGCTTCGTTCTCCTTGTGTAGAAAAAAGTCTGTTTTGGAAGGTCAAAATGACCATTTTTTGAAATTTTGCCGGTCTGTCCCGTCCAAACGCAGGGGGATAGAGAGTTGTCCTTTATACTGGAGATAGAGTTCGACGAGCTGTATTCAACGCACTCATCGGCTTTGTCGTCACTACACGTAGTGCGGAGTTATGGCGGAAAGAAAGTCGGCGGAAGGGTGGTTTAAACCCTTCCCCTTTTTTTCTCGAAAATCAGAAAGTGTTCGCGATTGCCATTTTGATGCTATCGTGTAAGAAGCAAGTAGAGGGGGAATACAGGGCCGCATCCCGTTCCTCGGTATGGCCATTATTTCCGGAATTAGAGACTCAAATATTTCAGGTACCCAAAAATTAAGGCTAGAAAAAAGTGCGGCGGATTTGCCGGATTTTAGCGGTGATTACTAGAGAAGATGCGAGGATGCTACAGTTAAAATGGCGGGCCTCTGAGCCGCTTCGTTCTCCTTGTGTAGAAAAAAGTCTGTTTTGGAAGGTCAAAATGACCATTTTTTGAAATTTTGCCGGTCTGTCCCGTCCAAACGCAGGGGGATAGAGAGTTGTCCTTTATACTGGAGATAGAGTTCGACGAGCTGTATTCAACGCACTCATCGGCTTTGTCGTCACTACACGTAGTGCGGAGTTATGGCGGAAAGAAAGTCGGCGGAAGGGTGGTTTAAACCCTTCCCCTTATTTTCTCGAAAATCAGAAAGTGTTCGCGATTGCCATTTTGATGCTATCGTGTAAGAAGCAAGTGGAGGGGGAATACAGGGCCGCATCCCGTTCCTCGGTATGGCCATTATTTCCGGAATTAGAGACTCAAATATTTCAGGTACCCAAAAATTAAGGCTAGAAAAAAGTGCGGCGGATTTGCCGGATTTTAGCGGTGATTACTAGAGAAGATGCGAGGATGCTACAGTTAAAATGGCGGGCCTCTGAGCCGCTTCGTTCTCCTTGTGTAGAAAAAAGTCTGTTTTGGAAGGTCAAAATGACCATTTTTTGAAATTTTGCCGGTCTGTCCCGTCCAAACGCAGGGGGATAGAGAGTTGTCCTTTATACTGGAGATAGAGTTCGACGAGCTGTATTCAACGCACTCATCGGCTTTGTCGTCACTACACGTAGTGCGGAGTTATGGCGGAAAGAAAGTCGGCGGAAGGGTGGTTTAAACCCTTCCCCTTTTTTTCTCGAAAATCAGAAAGTGTTCGCGATTGCCATTTTGATGCTATCGTGTAAGAAGCAAGTAGAGGGGGAATACAGGGCCGCATCCCGTTCCTCGGTATGGCCATTATTTCCGGAATTAGAGACTCAAATATTTCAGGTACCCAAAAATTAAGGCTAGAAAAAAGTGCGGCGGATTTGCCGGATTTTAGCTGTGATTACTAGAGAAGATGCGAGGATGCTACAGTTAAAATGGCGGGCCTCTGAGCCGCTTCGTTCTCCTTGTGTAGAAAAAAGTCTGTTTTGGAAGATCAAAATGACCATTTTTTGAAATTTTGCCGGTCTGTCCCGTCCAAACGCAGGGGGATAGAGAGTTGTCCTTTATACTGGAGATAGAGTTCGACGAGCTGTATTCAACGCACTCATCGGCTTTGTCGTCACTACACGTAGTGCGGAGTTATGGCGGAAAGAAAGTCGGCGGAAGGGTGGTTTAAACCCTTCCCCTTATTTTCTCGAAAATCAGAAAGTGTTCGCGATTGCCATTTTGATGCTATCGTGTAAGAAGCAAGTGGAGGGGGAATACAGGGCCGCATCCCGTTCCTCGGTATGGCCATTATTTCCGGAATTAGAGACTCAAATATTTCAGGTACCCAAAAATTAAGGCTAGAAAAAAGTGCGGCGGATTTGCCGGATTTTAGCGGTGATTACTAGAGAAGATGCGAGGATGCTACAGTTAAAATGGCGGGCCTCTGAGCCGCTTCGTTCTCCTTGTGTAGAAAAAAGTCTGTTTTGGAAGGTCAAAATGACCATTTTTTGAAATTTTGCCGGTCTGTCCCGTCCAAACGCAGGGGGATAGAGAGTTGTCCGTTATACTGGAGATAGAGTTCGACGTGCTGTATTCAACGCACTCATCGGCTTTGTCGTCACTACACGTAGTGCGGAGTTATGGCGGAAAGAAAGTCGGCGGAAGGGTGGTTTAAACCCTTCCCCTTTTTTTCTCGAAAATCAGAAAGTGTTCGCGATTGCCATTTTGATGCTATCGTGTAAGAAGCAAGTGGAGGGGGAATACAGGGCCGCATCCCGTTCCTCGGTATGGCCATTATTTCCGGAATTAGAGACTCAAATATTTCAGGTACCCAAAAATTAAGGCTAGAAAATAGTGCGGCGGATTTGCCGGATTTTAGCGGTGATTACTAGAGAAGATGCGAGGATGCTACAGTTAAAATGGCGGGCCTCTGAGCCGCTTCGTTCTCCTTGTGTAGAAAAAAGTCTGTTTTGGAAGGTCAAAATGACCATTTTTTGAAATTTTGCCGGTCTGTCCCGTCCAAACGCAGGGGGATAGAGAGTTGTCCTTTATACTGGAGATAGAGTTCGACGAGCTGTATTCAACGCACTCATCGGCTTTGTCGTCACTACACGTAGTGCGGAGTTATGGCGGAAAGAAAGTCGGCGGAAGGGTGGTTTAAAACCCTTCCCCTTTTTTTCTCGAAAATCAGAAAGTGTTCGCGATTGCCATTTTGATGCTATCGTGTAAGAAGCAAGTGGAGGGGGAATACAGGGCCGCATCCCGTTCCTCGGTATGGCCATTATTTCCGGAATTAGAGACTCAAATATTTCAGGTACCCAAAAATTAAGGCTAGAAAAAAGTGCGGCGGATTTGCCGGATTTTAGCGGTGATTACTAGAGAAGATGCGAGGATGCTACAGTTAAAATGGCGGGCCTCTGAGCCGCTTCGTTCTCCTTGTGTAGAAAAAAGTCTGTTTTGGAAGGTCAAAATGACCATTTTTTGAAATTTTGCCGGTCTGTCCCGTCCAAACGCAGGGGGATAGAGAGTTGTCCTTTATACTGGAGATAGAGTTCGACGAGCTGTATTCAACGCACTCATCGGCTTTGTCGTCACTACACGTAGTGCGGAGTTATGGCGGAAAGAAAGTCGGCGGAAGGGTGGTTTAAACCCTTCCCCTTTTTTTCTCGAAAATCAGAAAGTGTTCGCGATTGCCATTTTGATGCTATCGTGAAAGAAGCAAGTGGAGGGGGAATACAGGGCCGCATCCCGTTCCTCGGTATGGCCATTATTTCCGGAATTAGAGACTCAAATATTTCAGGTACCCAAAAATTAAGGCTAGAAAAAAGTGCGGCGTATTTGCCGGATTTTAGCGGTGATTACTAGAGAAGATGCGAGGATGCTACAGTTAAAATGGCGGGCCTCTGAGCCGCTTCGTTCTCCTTGTGTAGAAAAAAGTCTGTTTTGGAAGGTCAAAATGACCATTTTTTGAAATTTTGCCGGTCTGTCCCGTCCAAACGCAGGGGGATAGAGAGTTGTCCTTTATACTGGAGATAGAGTTAGACGAGCTGTATTCAACGCACTCATCGGCTTTGTCATCACTACACGTAGTGCGGAGTTATGGCGGAAAGAAAGTCGGCGGAAGGGTGGTTTAAACCCTTCCCTTTATTTTCTCGAAAATCAGAAAGTGTTCGCGATTGCCATTTTGATGCTATCGTGTAAGAAGCAAGTGGAGGGGGAATACAGGGCCGCATCCCGTTCCTCGGTATGGCCATTATTTCCGGAATTAGAGACTCAAATATTTCAGGTACCCAAAAATTAAGGCTAGAAAAAAGTGCGGCGGATTTGCCGGATTTTAGCGGTGATTACTAGAGAAGATGCGAGGATGCTACAGTTAAAATGGCGGGCCTCTGAGCCGCTTCGTTCTCCTTGTGTAGAAAAAAGTCTGTTTTGGAAGGTCAAAATGACCATTTTTTGAAATTTTGCCGGTCTGTCCCGTCCAAACGCAGGGGGATAGAGAGTTGTCCTTTATACTGGAGATAGAGTTCGACGAGCTGTATTCAACGCACTCATCGGCTTTGTCGTCACTACACGTAGTGCGGAGTTATGGCGGAAAGAAAGTCGGCGGAAGGGTGGTTTAAACCCTTCCCCTTTTTTTCTCGAAAATCAGAAAGTGTTCGCGATTGCCATTTTGATGCTATCGTGTAAGAAGCAAGTAGAGGGGGAATACAGGGCCGCATCCCGTTCCTCGGTATGGCCATTATTTCCGGAATTAGAGACTCAAATATTTCAGGTACCCAAAAATTAAGGCTAGAAAAAAGTGCGGCGGATTTGCCGGATTTTAGCGGTGATTACTAGAGAAGATGCGAGGATGCTACAGTTAAAATGGCGGGCCTCTGAGCCGCTTCGTTCTCCTTGTGTAGAAAAAAGTCTGTTTTGGAAGGTCAAAATGACCATTTTTTGAAATTTTGCCGGTCTGTCCCGTCCAAACGCAGGGGGATAGAGAGTTGTCCTTTATACTGGAGATAGAGTTCGACGAGCTGTATTCAACGCACTCATCGGCTTTGTCGTCACTACACGTAGTGCGGAGTTATGGCGGAAAGAAAGTCGGCGGAAGGGTGGTTTAAACCCTTCCCATTTTTTTCTCGAAAATCAGAAAGTGTTCGCGATTGCCATTTTGATGCTATCGTGTAAGAAGCAAGTGGAGGGGGAATACAGGGCCGCATCCCGTTCCTCGGTATGGCCATTATTTCCGGAATTAGAGACTCAAATATTTCAGGTACCCAAAAATTAAGGCTAGAAAAAAGTGCGGCGGATTTGCCGGATTTTAGCGGTGATTACTAGAGAAGATGCGAGGATGCTACAGTTAAAATGGCGGGCCTCTGAGCCGCTTCGTTCTCCTTGTGTAGAAAAAAGTCTGTTTTGGAAGGTCAAAATGACCATTTTTTGAAATTTTGCCGGTCTGTCCCGTCCAAACGCAGGGGGATAGAGAGTTGTCCTTTATACTGGAGATAGAGTTCGACGAGCTGTATTCAACGCACTCATCGGCTTTGTCGTCACTACACGTAGTGCGGAGTTATGGCGGAAAGAAAGTCGGCGGAAGGGTGGTTTAAACCCTTCCCCTTTTTTTCTCGAAAATCAGAAAGTGTTCGCGATTGCCATTTTGATGCTATCGTGTAAGAAGCAAGTGGAGGGGGAATACAGGGCCGCATCCCGTTCCTCGGTATGGCCATTATTTCCGGAATTAGAGACTCAAATATTTCAGGTACCCAAAAATTAAGGCTAGAAAAAAGTGCGGCGGATTTGCCGGATTTTAGCGGTGATTACTAGAGAAGATGCGAGGATGCTACAGTTAAAATGGCGGGCCTCTGAGCCGCTTCGTTCTCCTTGTGTAGAAAAAAGTCTGTTTTGGAAGGTCAAAATGACCATTTTTTGAAATTTTGCCGCTCTGTCCCGTCCAAACGCAGGGGGATAGAGAGTTGTCCTTTATACTGGAGATAGAGTTCGACGAGCTGTATTCAACGCACTCATCGGCTTTGTCGTCACTACACGTAGTGCGGAGTTATGGCGGAAAGAAAGTCGGCGGAAGGGTGGTTTAAACCCTTCCCCTTATTTTCTCGAAAATCAGAAAGTGTTCGCGATTGCCATTTTGATGCTATCGTGTAAGAAGCAAGTGGAGGGGGAATACAGGGCCGCATCCCGTTCCTCGGTATGGCCATTATTTCCGGAATTAGAGACTCAAATATTTCAGGTACCCAAAAATTAAGGCTAGAAAAAAGTGCGGCGGATTTGCCGGATTTTAGCGGTGATTACTAGAGAAGATGCGAGGATGCTACAGTTAAAATGGCGGGCCTCTGAGCCGCTTCGTTCTCCTTGTGTAGAAAAAAGTCTGTTTTGGAAGGTCAAAAGGACCATTTTTTGAAATTTTGCCGGTCTGTCCCGTCCAAACGCAGGGGGATAGAGAGTTGTCCTTTATACTGGAGATAGAGTTCGACGAGCTGTATTCAACGCACTCATCGGCTTTGTCGTCACTACACGTAGTGCGGAGTTATGGCGGAAAGAAAGTCGGCGGAAGGGTGGTTTAAACCCTTCCCCTTTTTTTCTCGAAAATCAGAAAGTGTTCGCGATTGCCATTTTGATGCTATCGTGTAAGAAGCAAGTAGAGGGGGAATACAGGGCCGCATCCCGTTCCTCGGTATGGCCATTATTTCCGGAATTAGAGACTCAAATATTTCAGGTACCCAAAAATTAAGGCTAGAAAAAAGTGCGGCGGATTTGCCGGATTTTAGCGGTGATTACTAGAGAAGATGCGAGGATGCTACAGTTAAAATGGCGGGCCTCTGAGCCGCTTCGTTCTCCTTGTGTAGAAAAAAGTCTGTTTTGGTAGGTCAAAATGACCATTTTTTGAAATTTTGCCGGTCTGTCCCGTCCAAACGCAGGGGGATAGAGAGTTGTCCTTTATACTGGAGATAGAGTTCGACGAGCTGTATTCAACGCACTCATCGGCTTTGTCGTCACTACACGTAGTGCGGAGTTATGGCGGAAAGAAAGTCGGCGGAAGGGTGGTTTAAACCCTTCCCCTTTTTTTCTCGAAAATCAGAAAGTGTTCGCGATTGCCATTTTGATGCTATCGTGAAAGAAGCAAGTGGAGGGGGAATACAGGGCCGCATCCCGTTCCTCGGTATGGCCATTATTTCCGGAATTAGAGACTCAAATATTTCAGGTACCCAAAAATTAAGGCTAGAAAAAAGTGCGGCGTATTTGCCGGATTTTAGCGGTGATTACTAGAGAAGATGCGAGGATGCTACAGTTAAAATGGCGGGCCTCTGAGCCGCTTCGTTCTCCTTGTGTAGAAAAAAGTCTGTTTTGGAAGGTCAAAATGACCATTTTTTGAAATTTTGCCGGTCTGTCCCGTCCAAACGCAGGGGGATAGAGAGTTGTCCTTTATACTGGAGATAGAGTTCGACGAGCTGTATTCAACGCACTCATCGGCTTTGTCGTCACTACACGTAGTGCGGAGTTATGGCGGAAAGAAAGTCGGCGGAAGGGTGGTTTAAACCCTTCCCTTTATTTTATCGAAAATCAGAAAGTGTTCGCGATTGCCATTTTGATGCTATCGTGTAAGAAGCAAGTGGAGGGGGAATACAGGGCCGCATCCCGTTCCTCGGTATGGCCATTATTTCCGGAATTAGAGACTCAAATATTTCAGGTACCCAAAAATTAAGGCTAGAAAAAAGTGCGGCGGATTTGCCGGATTTTAGCGGTGATTACTAGAGAAGATGCGAGGATGCTACAGTTAAAATGGCGGGCCTCTGAGCCGCTTCGTTCTCCTTGTGTAGAAAAAAGTCTGTTTTGGAAGGTCAAAATGACCATTTTTTGAAATTTTGCCGGTCTGTCCCGTCCAAACGCAGGGGGATAGAGAGTTGTCCTTTATACTGGAGATAGAGTTCGACGAGCTGTATTCAACGCACTCATCGGCTTTGTCGTCACTACACGTAGTGCGGAGTTATGGCGGAAAGAAAGTCGGCGGAAGGGTGGTTTAAACCCTTCCCCTTATTTTCTCGAAAATCAGAAAGTGTTCGCGATTGCCATTTTGATGCTATCGTGTAAGAAGCAAGTGGAGGGGGAATACAGGGCCGCATCCCGTTCCTCGGTATGGCCATTGTTTCCGGAATTAGAGACTCAAATATTTCAGGTACCCAAAAATTAAGGCTAGAAAAAAGTGCGGCGGATTTGCCGGATTTTAGCGGTGATTACTAGAGAAGATGCGAGGATGCTACAGTTAAAATGGCGGGCCTCTGAGCCGCTTCGTTCTCCTTGTGTAGAAAAAAGTCTGTTTTGGAAGGTCAAAATGACCATTTTTTGAAATTTTGCCGGTCTGTCCCGTCCAAACGCAGGGGGATAGAGAGTTGTCCTTTATACTGGAGATAGAGTTCGACGAGCTGTATTCAACGCACTCATCGGGTTTGTCGTCACTACACGTAGTGCGGAGTTATACGGAAAGAAAGTCGGCGGAAGGGTGGTTTAAACCCTTCCCCTTATTTTCTCGAAAATCAGAAAGTGTTCGCGATTGCCATTTTGATGCTATCGTGTAAGAAGCAAGTGGAGGGGGAATACAGGGCCGCATCCCGTTCCTCGGTATGGCCATTATTTCCGGAATTAGAGACTCAAATATTTCAGGTACCCAAAAATTAAGGCTAGAAAAAAGTGCGGCGGATTTGCCGGATTTTAGCGGTGATTACTAGAGAAGATGCGAGGATGCTACAGTTAAAATGGCGGGCCTCTGAGCCGCTTCGTTCTCCTTGTGTAGAAAAAAGTCTGTTTTGGAAGGTCAAAATGACCATTTTTTGAAATTTTGCCGGTCTGTCCCGTCCAAACGCAGGGGGATAGAGAGTTGTCCTTTATACTGGAGATAGAGTTCGACGAGGTGTATTCAACGCACTCATCGGCTTTGTCGTCACTACACGTAGTGCGGAGTTATGGCGGAAAGAAAGTCGAAAATCAGAAAGTGTTCGCGATTGCCATTTTGATGCTATCGTGGAAGAAGCAAGTGGAGGGGGAATACAGGGCCGCATCCCGTTCCTCGGTATGGCCATTATTTCCGGAATTAGAGACTCAAATATTTCAGGTACCCAAAAATTAAGGCTAGAAAAAAGTGCGGCGGATTTGCCGGATTTTAGCGGTGATTACTAGAGAAGATGCGAGGATGCTACAGTTAAAATGGCGGGCCTCTGAGCCGCTTCGTTCTCCTTGTGTAGAAAAAAGTCTGTTTTGGAAGGTCAAAATGACCATTTTTTGAAATTTTGCCGGTCTGTCCCGTCCAAACGCAGGGGGATAGAGAGTTGTCCTTTATACTGGAGATAGAGTTCGACGAGCTGTATTCAACGCACTCATCGGCTTTGTCGTCACTACACGTAGTGCGGAGTTATGGCGGAAAGAAAGTCGGCGGAAGGGTGGTTTACCTTCCCCTTTTTTTCTCGAAAATCAGAAAGTGTTCGCGATTGCCATTTTGATGCTATCGTGTAAGAAGCAAGTGGAGGGGGAATACAGGGCCGCATCCCGTTCCTCGGTATGGCCATTATTTCCGGAATTAGAGACTCAAATATTTCAGGTACCCAAAAATTAAGGCTAGAAAAAAGTGCGGCGGATTTGCCGGATTTTAGCGGTGATTACTAGAGAAGATGCGAGGATGCTACAGTTAAAATGGCGGGCCTCTGAGCCGCTTCGTTCTCCTTGTGTAGAAAAAAGTCTGTTTTGGAAGGTCAAAATGACCATTTTTTGAAATTTTGCCGGTCTGTCCCGTCCAAACGCAGGGGGATAGAGAGTTGTCCTTTATACTGGAGATAGAGTTCGACGAGCTGTATTCAACGCACTCATCGGCTTTGTCGTCACTACACGTAGTGCGGAGTTATGGCGGAAAGAATGTCGGCGGAAGGGTGGTTTAAACCCTTCCCCTTTTTTTCTCGAAAATCAGAAAGTGTTCGCGATTGCCATTTTGATGCTATCGTGTAAGAAGCAAGTAGAGGGGGAATACAGGGCCGCATACCGTTCCTCGGTATGGCCATTATTTCCGGAATTAGAGACTCAAATATTTCAGGTACCCAAAAATTAAGGCCAGAAAAAAGTGCGGCGGATTTGCCGGATTTTAGCGGTGATTACTAGAGAAGATGCGAGGATGCTACAGTTAAAATGGCGGGCCTCTGAGCCGCTTCGTTCTCCTTGTGTAGAAAAAAGTCTGTTTTGGAAGGTCAAAATGACCATTTTTTGAAATTTTGCCGGTCTGTCCCGTCCAAACGCAGGGGGATAGAGAGTTGTCCTTTATACTGGAGATAGAGTTCGACGAGCTGTATTCAACGCACTCATCGGCTTTGTCGTCACTACACGTAGTGCGGAGTTATGGCGGAAAGAAAGTCGGCGGAAGGGTGGTTGTCCCCTTTTTTTCTCGAAAATCAGAAAGTGTTCGCGATTGCCATTTTGATGCTATCGTGTAAGAAGCAAGTGGAGGGGGAATAGAGGGCCGCATCCCGTTCCTCGGTATGGCCATTATTTCCGGAATTAGAGACTCAAATATTTCAGGTACCCAAAAATTAAGGCTAGAAAAAAGTGCGGGGGATTTGCCGGATTTTAGCGGTGATTACGAGAGAAGATGCGAGGATGCTACAGTTAAAATGGCGGGCCTCTGAGCCGCTTCGTTCTCCTTGTGTAGAAAAAAGTCTGTTTTGGAAGGTCAAAATGACCATTTTTTTAAATTTTGCCGGTCTGTCCCGTCCAAACGCAGGGGGATAGAGAGTTGTCCTTTATACTGGAGATAGAGTTCGACGAGCTGTATTCAACGCACTCATCGGGTTTGTCGTCACTACACGTAGTGCGGAGTTATACGGAAAGAAAGTCGGCGGAAGGGTGGTTTAAACCCTTCCCCTTATTTTCTCGAAAATCAGAAAGTGTTCGCGATTGCCATTTTGATGCTATCGTGTAAGAAGCAAGTGGAGGGGGAATACAGGGCCGCATCCCGTTCCTCGGTATGGCCATTATTTCCGGAATTAGAGACTCAAATATTTCAGGTACCCAAAAATTAAGGCTAGAAAAAAGTGCGGCGGATTTGCCGGATTTTAGCGGTGATTACTAGAGAAGATGCGAGGATGCTACAGTTAAAATGGCGGGCCTCTGAGCGGCTTCGTTCTCCTTGTGTAGAAAAAAGTCTGTTTTGGAAGGTCAAAATGACCATTTTTTGAAATTTTGCCGGTCTGTCCCGTCCAAACGCAGGGGGATAGAGAGTTGTCCTTTATACTGGAGATAGAGTTCGACGAGGTGTATTCAACGCACTCATCGGCTTTGTCGTCACTACACGTAGTGCGGAGTTATGGCGGAAAGAAAGTCGAAAATCAGAAAGTGTTCGCGATTGCCATTTTGATGCTATCGTGGAAGAAGCAAGTGGAGGGGGAATACAGGGCCGCATCCCGTTCCTCGGTATGGCCATTATTTCCGGAATTAGAGACTCAAATATTTCAGGTACCCAAAAATTAAGGCTAGAAAAAAGTGCGGCGGATTTGCCGGATTTTAGCGGTGATTACTAGAGAAGATGCGAGGATGCTACAGTTAAAATGGCGGGCCTCTGAGCCGCTTCGTTCTCCTTGTGTAGAAAAAAGTCTGTTTTGGAAGGTCAAAATGACCATTTTTTGAAATTTTGCCGGTCTGTCCCGTCCAAACGCAGGGGGATAGAGAGTTGTCCTTTATACTGGAGATAGAGTTCGACGAGCTGTATTCAACGCACTCATCGGCTTTGTCGTCACTACACGTAGTGCGGAGTTATGGCGGAAAGAAAGTCGGCGGAAGGGTGGTTTACCTTCCCCTTTTTTTCTCGAAAATCAGAAAGTGTTCGCGATTGCCATTTTGATGCTATCGTGTAAGAAGCAAGTGGAGGGGGAATACAGGGCCGCATCCCGTTCCTCGGTATGGCCATTATTTCCGGAATTAGAGACTCAAATATTTCAGGTACCCAAAAATTAAGGCTAGAAAAAAGTGCGGCGGATTTGCCGGATTTTAGCGGTGATTACTAGAGAAGATGCGAGGATGCTACAGTTAAAATGGCGGGCCTCTGAGCCGCTTCGTTCTCCTTGTGTAGAAAAAAGTCTGTTTTGGAAGGTCAAAATGACCATTTTTTGAAATTTTGCCGGTCTGTCCCGTCCAAACGCAGGGGGATAGAGAGTTGTCCTTTATACTGGAGATAGAGTTCGACGAGCTGTATTCAACGCACTCATCGGCTTTGTCGTCACTACACGTAGTGCGGAGTTATGGCGGAAAGAATGTCGGCGGAAGGGTGGTTTAAACCCTTCCCCTTTTTTTCTCGAAAATCAGAAAGTGTTCGCGATTGCCATTTTGATGCTATCGTGTAAGAAGCAAGTAGAGGGGGAATACAGGGCCGCATACCGTTCCTCGGTATGGCCATTATTTCCGGAATTAGAGACTCAAATATTTCAGGTACCCAAAAATTAAGGCCAGAAAAAAGTGCGGCGGATTTGCCGGATTTTAGCGGTGATTACTAGAGAAGATGCGAGGATGCTACAGTTAAAATGGCGGGCCTCTGAGCCGCTTCGTTCTCCTTGTGTAGAAAAAAGTCTGTTTTGGAAGGTCAAAATGACCATTTTTTGAAATTTTGCCGGTCTGTCCCGTCCAAACGCAGGGGGATAGAGAGTTGTCCTTTATACTGGAGATAGAGTTCGACGAGCTGTATTCAACGCACTCATCGGCTTTTTCGTCACTACACGTAGTGCGGAGTTATGGCGGAAAGAAAGTCGGCGGAAGGGTGGTTGTCCCCTTTTTTTCTCGAAAATCAGAAAGTGTTCGCGATTGCCATTTTGATGCTATCGTGTAAGAAGCAAGTGGAGGGGGAATACAGGGCCGCATCCCGTTCCTCGGTATGGCCATTATTTCCGGAATTAGAGACTCAAATATTTCAGGTACCCAAAAATTAAGGCTAGAAAAAAGTGCGGCGGATTTGCCGGATTTTAGCGGTGATTACTAGAGAAGATGCGAGGATGCTACAGTTAAAATGGCGGGCCTCTGAGCCGCTTCGTTCTCCTTGTGTAGAAAAAAGTCTGTTTTGGAAGGTCAAAATGACCATTTTTTGAAATTTTGCCGGTCTGTGCCGTCCAAACGCAGGGGGATAGAGAGTTGTCCTTTATACTGGAGATAGAGTTCGACGAGCTTTATTCAACGCACTCATCGGCTTTGTCGTCACTACACGTAGTGCGGAGTTATGGCGGAAAGAAAGTCGGCGGAAGGGTGGTTTAAACCCTTCCCCTTTTTTTCTCGAAAATCAGAAAGTGTTCGCGATTGCCATTTTGATGCTATCGTGTAAGAAGCAAGTGGAGGGGGAATAGAGGGCCGCATCCCGTTCCTCGGTATGGCCATTATTTCCGGAATTAGAGACTCAAATATTTCAGGTACCCAAAAATTAAGGCTAGAAAAAAGTGCGGGGGATTTGCCGGATTTTAGCGGTGATTACGAGAGAAGATGCGAGGATGCTACAGTTAAAATGGCGGGCCTCTGAGCCGCTTCGTTCTCCTTGTGTAGAAAAAAGTCTGTTTTGGAAGGTCAAAATGACCATTTTTTGAAATTTTGCCGGTCTGTCCCGTCCAAACGCAGGGGGATAGAGAGTTGTCCTTTATACTGGAGATAGAGTTCGACGAGCTGTATTCAACGCACTCATCGGCTTTGTCGTCACTACACGTAGTGCGGAGTTATAGCGGAAAGAAAGTCGGCGGAAGGGTGGTTTACCCAGGAAAATCAGAAAGTGTTCGCGATTGCCATTTTGATGCTATCGTGTAAGAAGCAAGTGGAGGGGGAATACAGGGCCGCATCCCGTTCCTCGGTATGGCCATTATTTCCGGAATTAGAGACTCAAATATTTCAGGTACCCAAAAATTAAGGCTAGAAAAAAGTGCGGCGGATTTGCCGGATTTTAGCGGTGATTACTAGAGAAGATGCGAGGATGCTACAGTTAAAATGGCGGGCCTCTGAGCCGCTTCGTTCTCCTTGTGTAGAAAAAAGTCTGTTTTGGAAGGTCAAAATGACCATTTTTTGAAATTTTGCCGGTCTGTCCCGTCCAAACGCAGGGGGATAGAGAGTTGTCCTTTATACTGGAGATAGAGTTCGACGAGCTGTATTCAACGCACTCATCGGCTTTGTCGTCACTACACGTAGTGCGGAGTTATGGCGGAAAGAAAGTCGGCGGAAGGGTGGTTTACCTTCCCCTTTTTTTCTCGAAAATCAGAAAGTGTTCGCGATTGCCATTTTGATGCTATCGTGTAAGAAGCAAGTGGAGGGGGAATACAGGGCCGCATCCCGTTCCTCGGTATGGCCATTATTTCCGGAATTAGAGACTCAAATATTTCAGGTACCCAAAAATTAAGGCTAGAAAAAAGTGCGGCGGATTTGCCGGATTTTAGCGGTGATTACTAGAGAAGATGCGAGGATGCTACAGTTAAAATGGCGGGCCTCTGAGCCGCTTCGTTCTCCTTGTGTAGAAAAAAGTCTGTTTTGGAAGGTCAAAATGACCATTTTTTGAAATTTTGCCGGTCTGTCCCGTCCAAACGCAGGGGGATAGAGAGTTGTCCTTTATACTGGAGATAGAGTTCGACGAGCTGTATTCAACGCACTCATCGGCTTTGTCGTCACTACACGTAGTGCGGAGTTATGGCGGAAAGAAAGTCGGCGGAAGGGTGGTTTAAACCCTTCCCCTTTTTTTCTCGAAAATCAGAAAGTGTTCGCGATTGCCATTTTGATGCTATCGTGTAAGAAGCAAGTGGAGGGGGAATACAGGGCCGCATCCCGTTCCTCGGTATGGCCATTATTTCCGGAATTAGAGACTCAAATATTTCAGGTACCCAAAAATTAAGGCTAGAAAAAAGTGCGGCGGATTTGCCGGATTTTAGCGGTGATTACTAGAGAAGATGCGAGGATGCTACAGTTAAAATGGCGGGCCCCTGAGCCGCTTCGTTCTCCTTGTGTAGAAAAAAGTCTGTTTTGGAAGGTCAAAATGACCATTTTTTGAAATTTTGCCGGTCTGTCCCGTCCAAACGCAGGGGGATAGAGAGTTGTCCTTTATACTGGAGATAGAGTTCGACGAGCTGTATTCAACGCACTCATCGGCTTTGTCGTCACTACACGTAGTGCGGAGTTATGGCGGAAAGAAAGTCGGCGGAAGGGTGGTTTACCTTCCCCTTTTTTTCTCGAAAATCAGAAAGTGTTCGCGATTGCCATTTTGATGCTATCGTGTAAGAAGCAAGTGGAGGGGGAATACAGGGCCGCATCCCGTTCCTCGGTATGGCCATTATTTCCGGAATTAGAGACTCAAATATTTCAGGTACCCAAAAATTAAGGCTAGAAAAAAGTGCGGCGGATTTGCCGGATTTTAGCGGTGATTACTAGAGAAGATGCGAGGATGCTACAGTTAAAATGGCGGGCCTCTGAGCCGCTTCGTTCTCCTTGTGTAGAAAAAAGTCTGTTTTGGAAGGTCAAAATGACCATTTTTTGAAATTTTGCCGGTCTGTCCCGTCCAAACGCAGGGGGATAGAGAGTTGTCCTTTATACTGGAGATAGAGTTCGACGAGCTGTATTCAACGCACTCATCGGCTTTGTCGTCACTACACGTAGTGCGGAGTTATGGCGGAAAGAAAGTCGGCGGAAGGGTGGTTTTTTACCTTCCCCTTTTTTTCTCGAAAATCAGAAAGTGTTCGCGATTGCCATTTTGATGCTATCGTGTAAGAAGCAAGTAGAGGGGGAATACAGGGCCGCATCCCGTTCCTCGGTATGGCCATTATTTCCGGAATTAGAGACTCAAATATTTCAGGTACCCAAAAATTAAGGCTAGAAAAAAGTGCGGCGGATTTGCCGGATTTTAGCGGTGATTACTAGAGAAGATGCGAGGATGCTACAGTTAAAATGGCGGGCCTCTGAGCCGCTTCGTTCTCCTTGTGTAGAAAAAAGTCTGTTTTGGAAGGTCAAAATGACCATTTTTTGAAATTTTGCCGGTCTGTCCCGTCCAAACGCAGGGGGATAGAGAGTTGTCCTTAATACTGGAGATAGAGTTCGACGAGCTGTATTCAACGCACTCATCGGCTTTGTCGTCACTACACGTAGTGCGGAGTTATGGCGGAAAGAAAGTCGGCGGAAGGGTGGTTTAAACCCTTCCCCTTTTTTTCTCGAAAATCAGAAAGTGTTCGCGATTGCCATTTTGATGCTATCGTGTAAGAAGCAAGTGGAGGGGGAATACAGGGCCGCATCCCGTTCCTCGGTATGGCCATTATTTCCGGAATTAGAGACTCAAATATTTCAGGTACCCAAAAATTAAGGCTAGAAAAAAGTGCGGCGGATTTGCCGGACTTTAGCGGTGATTACTAGAGAAGATGCGAGGATGCTACAGTTAAAATGGCGGGCCTCTGAGCCGCTTCGTTCTCCTTGTGTAGAAAAAAGTCTGTTTTGGAAGGTCAAAATGACCATTTTTTGAAATTTTGCCGGTCTGTCCCGTCCAAACGCAGGGGGATAGAGAGTTGTCCTTTATACTGGAGATAGAGTTCGACGAGCTGTATTCAACGCACTCATCGGCTTTGTCGTCACTACACGTAGTGCGGAGTTATGGCGGAAAGAAAGTCGGCGGAAGGGTGGTTTAAACCCTTCCCCTTTTTTTCTCGAAAATCAGAAAGTGTTCGCGATTGCCATTTTGATGCTATCGTGTAAGAAGCAAGTAGAGGGGGAATACAGGGCCGCATCCCGTTCCTCGGTATGGCCATTATTTCCGGAATTAGAGACTCAAATATTTCAGGTACCCAAAAATTAAGGCTAGAAAAAAGTGCGGCGGATTTGCCGGATTTTAGCGGTGATTACTAGAGAAGATGCGAGGATGCTACAGTTAAAATGGCGGGCCTCTGAGCCGCTTCGTTCTCCTTGTGTAGAAAAAAGTCTGTTTTGGAAGGTCAAAATGACCATTTTTTGAAATTTTGCCGGTCTGTCCCGTCCAAACGCAGGGGGATAGAGAGTTGTCCTTTATACTGGAGATAGAGTTCGACGAGCTGTATTCAACGCACTCATCGGCTTTGTCGTCACTACACGTAGTGCGGAGTTATGGCGGAAAGAAAGTCGGCGGAAGGGTGGTTTAAACCCTTCCCCTTTTTTTCTCGAAAATCAGAAAGTGTTCGCGATTGCCATTTTGATGCTATCGTGTAAGAAGCAAGTGGAGGGGGAATACAGGGCCGCATCCCGTTCCTCGGTATGGCCATTATTTCCGGAATTAGAGACTCAAATATTTCAGGTACCCAAAAATTAAGGCTAGAAAAAAGTGCGGCGGATTTGCCGGACTTTAGCGGTGATTACTAGAGAAGATGTGAGGATGCTACAGTTAAAATGGCGGGCCTCTGAGCCGCTTCGTTCTCCTTGTGTAGAAAAAAGTCTGTTTTGGAAGGTCAAAATGACCATTTTTTGAAATTTTGCCGGTCTGTCCCGTCCAAACGCAGGGGGATAGAGAGTTGTCCTTTATACTGGAGATAGAGTTCGACGAGCTGTATTCAACGCACTCATCGGCTTTGTCGTCACTACACGTAGTGCGGAGTTATGGCGGAAAGAAAGTCGGCGGAAGGGTGGTTTAAACCCTTCCCCTTTTTTTCTCGAAAATCAGAAAGTGTTCGCGATTGCCATTTTGATGCTATCGTGTAAGAAGCAAGTGGAGGGGGAATACAGGGCCGCATCCCGTTCCTCGGTATGGCCATTATTTCCGGAATTAGAGACTCAAATATTTCAGGTACCCAAAAATTAAGGCTAGAAAAAAGTGCGGCGGATTTGCCGGATTTTAGCGGTGATTACTAGAGAAGATGCGAGGATGCTACAGTTAAAATGGCGGGCCCCTGAGCCGCTTCGTTCTCCTTGTGTAGAAAAAAGTCTGTTTTGGAAGGTCAAAATGACCATTTTTTGAAATTTTGCCGGTCTGTCCCGTCCAAACGCAGGGGGATAGAGAGTTGTCCTTTATACTGGAGATAGAGTTCGACGAGCTGTATTCAACGCACTCATCGGCTTTGTCGTCACTACACGTAGTGCGGAGTTATGGCGGAAAGAAAGTCGGCGGAAGGGTGGTTTACCTTCCCCTTTTTTTCTCGAAAATCAGAAAGTGTTCGCGATTGCCATTTTGATGCTATCGTGTAAGAAGCAAGTGGAGGGGGAATACAGGGCCGCATCCCGTTCCTCGGTATGGCCATTATTTCCGGAATTAGAGACTCAAATATTTCAGGTACCCAAAAATTAAGGCTAGAAAAAAGTGCGGCGGATTTGCCGGATTTTAGCGGTGATTACTAGAGAAGATGCGAGGATGCTACAGTTAAAATGGCGGGCCTCTGAGCCGCTTCGTTCTCCTTGTGTAGAAAAAAGTCTGTTTTGGAAGGTCAAAATGACCATTTTTTGAAATTTTGCCGGTCTGTCCCGTCCAAACGCAGGGGGATAGAGAGTTGTCCTTTATACTGGAGATAGAGTTCGACGAGCTGTATTCAACGCACTCATCGGCTTTGTCGTCACTACACGTAGTGCGGAGTTATGGCGGAAAGAAAGTCGGCGGAAGGGTGGTTTTTTACCTTCCCCTTTTTTTCTCGAAAATCAGAAAGTGTTCGCGATTGCCATTTTGATGCTATCGTGTAAGAAGCAAGTAGAGGGGGAATACAGGGCCGCATCCCGTTCCTCGGTATGGCCATTATTTCCGGAATTAGAGACTCAAATATTTCAGGTACCCAAAAATTAAGGCTAGAAAAAAGTGCGGCGGATTTGCCGGATTTTAGCGGTGATTACTAGAGAAGATGCGAGGATGCTACAGTTAAAATGGCGGGCCTCTGAGCCGCTTCGTTCTCCTTGTGTAGAAAAAAGTCTGTTTTGGAAGGTCAAAATGACCATTTTTTGAAATTTTGCCGGTCTGTCCCGTCCAAACGCAGGGGGATAGAGAGTTGTCCTTAATACTGGAGATAGAGTTCGACGAGCTGTATTCAACGCACTCATCGGCTTTGTCGTCACTACACGTAGTGCGGAGTTATGGCGGAAAGAAAGTCGGCGGAAGGGTGGTTTAAACCCTTCCCCTTTTTTTCTCGAAAATCAGAAAGTGTTCGCGATTGCCATTTTGATGCTATCGTGTAAGAAGCAAGTGGAGGGGGAATACAGGGCCGCATCCCGTTCCTCGGTATGGCCATTATTTCCGGAATTAGAGACTCAAATATTTCAGGTACCCAAAAATTAAGGCTAGAAAAAAGTGCGGCGGATTTGCCGGACTTTAGCGGTGATTACTAGAGAAGATGCGAGGATGCTACAGTTAAAATGGCGGGCCTCTGAGCCGCTTCGTTCTCCTTGTGTAGAAAAAAGTCTGTTTTGGAAGGTCAAAATGACCATTTTTTGAAATTTTGCCGGTCTGTCCCGTCCAAACGCAGGGGGATAGAGAGTTGTCCTTTATACTGGAGATAGAGTTCGACGAGCTGTATTCAACGCACTCATCGGCTTTGTCGTCACTACACGTAGTGCGGAGTTATGGCGGAAAGAAAGTCGGCGGAAGGGTGGTTTAAACCCTTCCCCTTTTTTTCTCGAAAATCAGAAAGTGTTCGCGATTGCCATTTTGATGCTATCGTGTAAGAAGCAAGTAGAGGGGGAATACAGGGCCGCATCCCGTTCCTCGGTATGGCCATTATTTCCGGAATTAGAGACTCAAATATTTCAGGTACCCAAAAATTAAGGCTAGAAAAAAGTGCGGCGGATTTGCCGGATTTTAGCGGTGATTACTAGAGAAGATGCGAGGATGCTACAGTTAAAATGGCGGGCCTCTGAGCCGCTTCGTTCTCCTTGTGTAGAAAAAAGTCTGTTTTGGAAGGTCAAAATGACCATTTTTTGAAATTTTGCCGGTCTGTCCCGTCCAAACGCAGGGGGATAGAGAGTTGTCCTTTATACTGGAGATAGAGTTCGACGAGCTGTATTCAACGCACTCATCGGCTTTGTCGTCACTACACGTAGTGCGGAGTTATGGCGGAAAGAAAGTCGGCGGAAGGGTGGTTTAAACCCTTCCCCTTTTTTTCTCGAAAATCAGAAAGTGTTCGCGATTGCCATTTTGATGCTATCGTGTAAGAAGCAAGTGGAGGGGGAATACAGGGCCGCATCCCGTTCCTCGGTATGGCCATTATTTCCGGAATTAGAGACTCAAATATTTCAGGTACCCAAAAATTAAGGCTAGAAAAAAGTGCGGCGGATTTGCCGGACTTTAGCGGTGATTACTAGAGAAGATGTGAGGATGCTACAGTTAAAATGGCGGGCCTCTGAGCCGCTTCGTTCTCCTTGTGTAGAAAAAAGTCTGTTTTGGAAGGTCAAAATGACCATTTTTTGAAATTTTGCCGGTCTGTCCCGTCCAAACGCAGGGGGATAGAGAGTTGTCCTTTATACTGGAGATAGAGTTCGACGAGCTGTATTCAACGCACTCATCGGCTTTGTCGTCACTACACGTAGTGCGGAGTTATGGCGGAAAGAAAGTCGGCGGAAGGGTGGTTTAAACCCTTCCCCTTTTTTTCTCGAAAATCAGAAAGTGTTCGCGATTGCCATTTTGATGCTATCGTGTAAGAAGCAAGTGGAGGGGGAATACAGGGCCGCATCCCGTTCCTCGGTATGGCCATTATTTCCGGAATTAGAGACTCAAATATTTCAGGTACCCAAAAATTAAGGCTAGAAAAAAGTGCGGCGGATTTGCCGGATTTTAGCGGTGATTACTAGAGAAGATGCGAGGATGCTACAGTTAAAATGGCGGGCCTCTGAGCCGCTTCGTTCTCCTTGTGTAGAAAAAAGTCTGTTTTGGAAGGTCAAAATGACCATTTTTTGAAATTTTGCCGGTCTGTCCCGTCCAAACGCAGGGGGATAGAGAGTTGTCCTTTATACTGGAGATAGAGTTCGACGAGCTGTATTCAACGCACTCATCGGCTTTGTCGTCACTACACGTAGTGCGGAGTTATGGCGGAAAGAAAGTCGGCGGAAGGGTGGTTTACCTTCCCCTTTTTTTCTCGAAAATCAGAAAGTGTTCGCGATTGCCATTTTGATGCTATCGTGTAAGAAGCAAGTGGAGGGGGAATACAGGGCCGCATCCCGTTCCTCGGTATGGCCATTATTTCCGGAATTAGAGACTCAAATATTTCAGGTACCCAAAAATTAAGGCTAGAAAAAAGTGCGGCGGATTTGCCGGATTTTAGCGGTGATTACTAGAGAAGATGCGAGGATGCTACAGTTAAAATGGCGGGCCTCTGAGCCGCTTCGTTCTCCTTGTGTAGAAAAAAGTCTGTTTTGGAAGGCCAAAATGACCATTTTTTGAAATTTTGCCGGTCTGTCCCGTCCAAACGCAGGGGGATAGAGAGTTGTCCTTTATACTGGAGATAGAGTTCGACGAGCTGTATTCAACGCACTCATCGGCTTTGTCGTCACTACACGTAGTGCGGAGTTATGGCGGAAAGAAAGTCGGCGGAAGGGTGGTTTAAACCCTTCCCCTTTTTTTCTCGAAAATCAGAAAGTGTTCGCGATTGCCATTTTGATGCTATCGTGTAAGAAGCAAGTGGAGGGGGAATACAGGGCCGCATCCCGTTCCTCGGTATGGCCATTATTTCCGGAATTAGAGACTCAAATATTTCAGGTACCCAAAAATTAAGGCTAGAAAAAAGTGCGGCGGATTTGCCGGATTTTAGCGGTGATTACTAGAGAAGATGCGAGGATGCTACAGTTAAAATGGCGGGCCTCTGAGCCGCTTCGTTCTCCTTGTGTAGAAAAAAGTCTGTTTTGGAAGGTCAAAATGACCATTTTTTGAAATTTTGCCGGTCTGTCCCGTCCAAACGCAGGGGGATAGAGAGTTGTCCTTTATACTGGAGATAGAGTTCGACGAGCTGTATTCAACGCACTCATCGGCTTTGTCGTCACTACACGTAGTGCGGAGTTATGGCGGAAAGAAAGTCGGCGGAAGGGTGGTTTAAACCCTTCCCCTTTTTTTCTCGAAAATCAGAAAGTGTTCGCGATTGCCATTTTGATGCTATCGTGTAAGAAGCAAGTGGAGGGGGAATACAGGGCCGCATCCCGTTCCTCGGTATGGCCATTATTTCCGGAATTAGAGACTCAAATATTTCAGGTACCCAAAAATTAAGGCTAGAAAAAAGTGCGGCGGATTTGCCGGACTTTAGCGGTGATTACTAGAGAAGATGTGAGGATGCTACAGTTAAAATGGCGGGCCTCTGAGCCGCTTCGTTCTCCTTGTGTAGAAAAAAGTCTGTTTTGGAAGGTCAAAATGACCATTTTTTGAAATTTTGCCGGTCTGTCCCGTCCAAACGCAGGGGGATAGAGAGTTGTCCTTTATACTGGAGATAGAGTTCGACGAGCTGTATTCAACGCACTCATCGGCTTTGTCGTCACTACACGTAGTGCGGAGTTATGGCGGAAAGAAAGTCGGCGGAAGGGTGGTTTAAACCCTTCCCCTTTTTTTCTCGAAAATCAGAAAGTGTTCGCGATTGCCATTTTGATGCTATCGTGTAAGAAGCAAGTGGAGGGGGAATACAGGGCCGCATCCCGTTCCTCGGTATGGCCATTATTTCCGGAATTAGAGACTCAAATATTTCAGGTACCCAAAAATTAAGGCTAGAAAAAAGTGCGGCGGATTTGCCGGATTTTAGCGGTGATTACTAGAGAAGATGCGAGGATGCTACAGTTAAAATGGCGGGCCTCTGAGCCGCTTCGTTCTCCTTGTGTAGAAAAAAGTCTGTTTTGGAAGGTCAAAATGACCATTTTTTGAAATTTTGCCGGTCTGTCCCGTCCAAACGCAGGGGGATAGAGAGTTGTCCTTTATACTGGAGATAGAGTTCGACGAGCTGTATTCAACGCACTCATCGGCTTTGTCGTCACTACACGTAGTGCGGAGTTATGGCGGAAAGAAAGTCGGCGGAAGGGTGGTTTACCTTCCCCTTTTTTTCTCGAAAATCAGAAAGTGTTCGCGATTGCCATTTTGATGCTATCGTGTAAGAAGCAAGTGGAGGGGGAATACAGGGCCGCATCCCGTTCCTCGGTATGGCCATTATTTCCGGAATTAGAGACTCAAATATTTCAGGTACCCAAAAATTAAGGCTAGAAAAAAGTGCGGCGGATTTGCCGGATTTTAGCGGTGATTACTAGAGAAGATGCGAGGATGCTACAGTTAAAATGGCGGGCCTCTGAGCCGCTTCGTTCTCCTTGTGTAGAAAAAAGTCTGTTTTGGAAGGCCAAAATGACCATTTTTTGAAATTTTGCCGGTCTGTCCCGTCCAAACGCAGGGGGATAGAGAGTTGTCCTTTATACTGGAGATAGAGTTCGACGAGCTGTATTCAACGCACTCATCGGCTTTGTCGTCACTACACGTAGTGCGGAGTTATGGCGGAAAGAAAGTCGGCGGAAGGGTGGTTTAAACCCTTCCCCTTTTTTTCTCGAAAATCAGAAAGTGTTCGCGATTGCCATTTTGATGCTATCGTGTAAGAAGCAAGTGGAGGGGGAATACAGGGCCGCATCCCGTTCCTCGGTATGGCCATTATTTCCGGAATTAGAGACTCAAATATTTCAGGTACCCAAAAATTAAGGCTAGAAAAAAGTGCGGCGGATTTGCCGGATTTTAGCGGTGATTACTAGAGAAGATGCGAGGATGCTACAGTTAAAATGGCGGGCCTCTGAGCCGCTTCGTTCTCCTTGTGTAGAAAAAAGTCTGTTTTGGAAGGTCAAAATGACCATTTTTTGAAATTTTGCCGGTCTGTCCCGTCCAAACGCAGGGGGATAGAGAGTTGTCCTTTATACTGGAGATAGAGTTCGACGAGCTGTATTCAACGCACTCATCGGCTTTGTCGTCACTACACGTAGTGCGGAGTTATGGCGGAAAGAAAGTCGGCGGAAGGGTGGTTTAAACCCTTCCCCTTTTTTTCTCGAAAATCAGAAAGTGTTCGCGATTGCCATTTTGATGCTATCGTGTAAGAAGCAAGTGGAGGGGGAATACAGGGCCGCATCCCGTTCCTCGGTATGGCCATTATTTCCGGAATTAGAGACTCAAATATTTCAGGTACCCAAAAATTAAGGCTAGAAAAAAGTGCGGCGGATTTGCCGGACTTTAGCGGTGATTACTAGAGAAGATGTGAGGATGCTACAGTTAAAATGGCGGGCCTCTGAGCCGCTTCGTTCTCCTTGTGTAGAAAAAAGTCTGTTTTGGAAGGTCAAAATGACCATTTTTTGAAATTTTGCCGGTCTGTCCCGTCCAAACGCAGGGGGATAGAGAGTTGTCCTTTATACTGGAGATAGAGTTCGACGAGCTGTATTCAACGCACTCATCGGCTTTGTCGTCACTACACGTAGTGCGGAGTTATGGCGGAAAGAAAGTCGGCGGAAGGGTGGTTTAAACCCTTCCCCTTTTTTTCTCGAAAATCAGAAAGTGTTCGCGATTGCCATTTTGATGCTATCGTGTAAGAAGCAAGTGGAGGGGGAATACAGGGCCGCATCCCGTTCCTCGGTATGGCCATTATTTCCGGAATTAGAGACTCAAATATTTCAGGTACCCAAAAATTAAGGCTAGAAAAAAGTGCGGCGGATTTGCCGGATTTTAGCGGTGATTACTAGAGAAGATGCGAGGATGCTACAGTTAAAATGGCGGGCCTCTGAGCCGCTTCGTTCTCCTTGTGTAGAAAAAAGTCTGTTTTGGAAGGTCAAAATGACCATTTTTTGAAATTTTGCCGGTCTGTCCCGTCCAAACGCAGGGGGATAGAGAGTTGTCCTTTATACTGGAGATAGAGTTCGACGAGCTGTATTCAACGCACTCATCGGCTTTGTCGTCACTACACGTAGTGCGGAGTTATGGCGGAAAGAAAGTCGGCGGAAGGGTGGTTTACCTTCCCCTTTTTTTCTCGAAAATCAGAAAGTGTTCGCGATTGCCATTTTGATGCTATCGTGTAAGAAGCAAGTGGAGGGGGAATACAGGGCCGCATCCCGTTCCTCGGTATGGCCATTATTTCCGGAATTAGAGACTCAAATATTTCAGGTACCCAAAAATTAAGGCTAGAAAAAAGTGCGGCGGATTTGCCGGATTTTAGCGGTGATTACTAGAGAAGATGCGAGGATGCTACAGTTAAAATGGCGGGCCTCTGAGCCGCTTCGTTCTCCTTGTGTAGAAAAAAGTCTGTTTTGGAAGGCCAAAATGACCATTTTTTGAAATTTTGCCGGTCTGTCCCGTCCAAACGCAGGGGGATAGAGAGTTGTCCTTTATACTGGAGATAGAGTTCGACGAGCTGTATTCAACGCACTCATCGGCTTTGTCGTCACTACACGTAGTGCGGAGTTATGGCGGAAAGAAAGTCGGCGGAAGGGTGGTTTAAACCCTTCCCCTTTTTTTCTCGAAAATCAGAAAGTGTTCGCGATTGCCATTTTGATGCTATCGTGTAAGAAGCAAGTGGAGGGGGAATACAGGGCCGCATCCCGTTCCTCGGTATGGCCATTATTTCCGGAATTAGAGACTCAAATATTTCAGGTACCCAAAAATTAAGGCTAGAAAAAAGTGCGGCGGATTTGCCGGATTTTAGCGGTGATTACTAGAGAAGATGCGAGGATGCTACAGTTAAAATGGCGGGCCTCTGAGCCGCTTCGTTCTCCTTGTGTAGAAAAAAGTCTGTTTTGGAAGGTCAAAATGACCATTTTTTTTAAATTTTGCCGGTCTGTCCCGTCCAAACGCAGGGGGATAGAGAGTTGTCCTTTATACTGGAGATAGAGTTCGACGAGCTGTATTCAACGCACTCATCGGCTTTGTCGTCACTACACGTAGTGCGGAGTTATGGCGGAAAGAAAGTCGGCGGAAGGGTGGTTTAAACCCTTCCCCTTTTTTTCTCGAAAATCAGAAAGTGTTCGCGATTGCCATTTTGATGCTATCGTGTAAGAAGCAAGTGGAGGGGGAATACAGGGCCGCATCCCGTTCCTCGGTATGGCCATTATTTCCGGAATTAGAGACTCAAATATTTCAGGTACCCAAAAATTAAGGCTAGAAAAAAGTGCGGCGGAGTTGCCGGACTTTAGCGGTGATTACTAGAGAAGATGCGAGGATGCTACAGTTAAAATGGCGGGCCTCTGAGCCGCTTCGTTCTCCTTGTGTAGAAAAAAGTCTTTTTTGGAAGGTCAAAATGACCATTTTTTGAAATTTTGCCGGTCTGTCCCGTCCAAACGCAGGGGGATAGAGAGTTGTCCTTTATACTGGAGATAGAGTTCGACGAGCTGTATTCAACGCACTCATCGGCTTTGTCGTCACTACACGTAGTGCGGAGTTATGGCGGAAAGAAAGTCGGCGGAAGGGTGGTTTACCTTCCCCTTTTTTTCTCGAAAATCAGAAAGTGTTCGCGATTGCCATTTTGATGCTATCGTGTAAGAAGCAAGTGGAGGGGGAATACAGGGCCGCATCCCGTTCCTCGGTATGGCCATTATTTCCGGAATTAGAGACTCAAATATTTCAGGTACCCAAAAATTAAGGCTAGAAAAAAGTGCGGCGGATTTGCCGGATTTTAGCGGTGATTACTAGAGAAGATGCGAGGATGCTACAGTTAAAATGGCGGGCCTCTGAGCCGCTTCGTTCTCCTTGTGTAGAAAAAAGTCTGTTTTGGAAGGCCAAAATGACCATTTTTTGAAATTTTGCCGGTCTGTCCCGTCCAAACGCAGGGGGATAGAGAGTTGTCCTTTATACTGGAGATAGAGTTCGACGAGCTGTATTCAACGCACTCATCGGCTTTGTCGTCACTACACGTAGTGCGGAGTTATGGCGGAAAGAAAGTCGGCGGAAGGGTGGTTTAAACCCTTCCCCTTTTTTTCTCGAAAATCAGAAAGTGTTCGCGATTGCCATTTTGATGCTATCGTGTAAGAAGCAAGTGGAGGGGGAATACAGGGCCGCATCCCGTTCCTCGGTATGGCCATTATTTCCGGAATTAGAGACTCAAATATTTCAGGTACCCAAAAATTAAGGCTAGAAAAAAGTGCGGCGGATTTGCCGGATTTTAGCGGTGATTACTAGAGAAGATGCGAGGATGCTACAGTTAAAATGGCGGGCCTCTGAGCCGCTTCGTTCTCCTTGTGTAGAAAAAAGTCTGTTTTGGAAGGTCAAAATGACCATTTTTTTTAAATTTTGCCGGTCTGTCCCGTCCAAACGCAGGGGGATAGAGAGTTGTCCTTTATACTGGAGATAGAGTTCGACGAGCTGTATTCAACGCACTCATCGGCTTTGTCGTCACTACACGTAGTGCGGAGTTATGGCGGAAAGAAAGTCGGCGGAAGGGTGGTTTAAACCCTTCCCCTTTTTTTCTCGAAAATCAGAAAGTGTTCGCGATTGCCATTTTGATGCTATCGTGTAAGAAGCAAGTGGAGGGGGAATACAGGGCCGCATCCCGTTCCTCGGTATGGCCATTATTTCCGGAATTAGAGACTCAAATATTTCAGGTACCCAAAAATTAAGGCTAGAAAAAAGTGCGGCGGAGTTGCCGGACTTTAGCGGTGATTACTAGAGAAGATGCGAGGATGCTACAGTTAAAATGGCGGGCCTCTGAGCCGCTTCGTTCTCCTTGTGTAGAAAAAAGTCTGTTTTGGAAGGTCAAAATGACCATTTTTTGAAATTTTGCCGGTCTGTCCCGTCCAAACGCAGGGGGATAGAGAGTTGTCCTTTATACTGGAGATAGAGTTCGACGAGCTGTATTCAACGCACTCATCGGCTTTGTCGTCACTACACGTAGTGTGGAGTTATGGCGGAAAGAAAGTCGGCGGAAGGGTGGTTTAAAACCCTTCCCCTTATTTTCTCGAAAATCAGAAAGTGTGCGCGATTGCCATTTTGATGCTATCGTGTAAGAAGCAAGTGGAGGGGGAATACAGGGCCGCATCCCGTTCCTCGGTATGGCCATTATTTCCGGAATTAGAGACTCAAATATTTCAGGTACCCAAAAATTAAGGCTAGAAAAAAGTGCGGCGGATTTGCCGCATTTTAGCGGTGATTACTAGAGAAGATGCGAGGATGCTACAGTTAAAATGGCGGGCCTCTGAGCCGCTTCGTTCTCCTTGTGTAGAAAAAAGTCTTTTTTGGAAGGTCAAAATGACCATTTTTTGAAATTTTGCCGGTCTGTCCCGTCCAAACGCAGGGGGATAGAGAGTTGTCCTTTATACTGGAGATAGAGTTCGACGAGCTGTATTCAACGCACTCATCGGCTTTGTCGTCACTACACGTAGTGCGGAGTTATGGCGGAAAGAAAGTCGGCGGAAGGGTGGTTTAAACCCTTCCCCTTTTTTTCTCGAAAATCAGAAAGTGTTCGCGATTGCCATTTTGATGCTATCGTGTAAGAAGCAAGTAGAGGGGGAATACAGGGCCGCATCCCGTTCCTCGGTATGGCCATTATTTCCGGAATTAGAGACTCAAATATTTCAGGTACCCAAAAATTAAGGCTAGAAAAAAGTGCGGCGGATTTGCCGGATTTTAGCGGTGATTACTAGAGAAGATGCGAGGATGCTACAGTTAAAATGGCGGGCCTCTGAGCCGCTTCGTTCTCCTTGTGTAGAAAAAAGTCTGTTTTGGAAGGTCAAAATGACCATTTTTTGAAATTTTGCCGGTCTGTCCCGTCCAAACGCAGGGGGATAGAGAGTTGTCCTTTATACTGGAGATAGAGTTCGACGAGCTGTATTCAACGCACTCATCGGCTTTGTCGTCACTACACGTAGTGCGGAGTTATGGCGGAAAGAAAGTCGGCGGAAGGGTGGTTTAAACCCTTCCCCTTTTTTTCTCGAAAATCAGAAAGTGTTCGCGATTGCCATTTTGATGCTATCGTGTAAGAAGCAAGTGGAGGGGGAATACAGGGCCGCATCCCGTTCCTCGGTATGGCCATTATTTCCGGAATTAGAGACTCAAATATTTCAGGTACCCAAAAATTAAGGCTAGAAAAAAGTGCGGCGGATTTGCCGGATTTTAGCGGTGATTACTAGAGAAGATGCGAGGATGCTACAGTTAAAATGGCGGGCCTCTGAGCCGCTTCGTTCTCCTTGTGTAGAAAAAAGTCTGTTTTGGAAGGTCAAAATGACCATTTTTTGAAATTTTGCCGGTCTGTCCCGTCCAAACGCAGGGGGATAGAGAGTTGTCCTTTATACTGGAGATAGAGTTCGACGAGCTGTATTCAACGCACTCATCGGCTTTGTCGTCACTACACGTAGTGCGGAGTTATGGCGGAAAGAATGTCGGCGGAAGGGTGGTTTAAACCCTTCCCCTTTTTTTCTCGAAAATCAGAAAGTGTTCGCGATTGCCATTTTGATGCTATCGTGTAAGAAGCAAGTAGAGGGGGAATACAGGGCCGCATCCCGTTCATCGGTATGGCCATTATTTCCGGAATTAGAGACTCAAATATTTCAGGTACCCAAAAATTAAGGCTAGAAAAAAGTGCGGCGGATTTGCCGGATTTTAGCGGTGATTACTAGAGAAGATGCGAGGATGCTACAGTTAAAATGGCGGGCCTCTGAGCCGCTTCGTTCTCCTTGTGTAGAAAAAAGTCTGTTTTGGAAGGTCAAAATGACCATTTTTTGAAATTTTGCCGGTCTGTCCCGTCCAAACGCAGGGGGATAGAGAGTTGTCCTTTATACTGGAGATAGAGTTCGACGAGCTGTATTCAACGCACTCATCGGCTTTGTCGTCACTACACGTAGTGCGGAGTTATGGCGGAAAGAAAGTCGGCGGAAGGGTGGTTTTAAACCACCTTTCTTTCCTTCCCCTTATTTTCTCGAAAATCAGAAAGTGTTCGCGATTGCCATTTTGATGCTATCGTGTAAGAAGCAAGTGGAGGGGGAATACAGGGCCGCATCCCGTTCCTCGGTATGGCCATTATTTCCGGAATTAGAGACTCAAATATTTCAGGTACCCAAAAATTAAGGCTAGAAAAAAGTGCGGCGGATTTGCCGGATTTTAGCGGTGATTACTAGAGAAGATGCGAGGATGCTACAGTTAAAATGGCGGGCCTCTGAGCCGCTTCGTTCTCCATGTGTAGAAAAAAGTCTGTTTTGGAAGGTCAAAATGACCATTTTTTTAAATTTTGCCGGTCTGTCCCGTCCAAACGCAGGGGGATAGAGAGTTGTCCTTTATACTGGAGATAGAGTTCGACGAGCTCTATTCAACGCACTCATCGGTTTTGTCGTCACTACACGTAGTGCGGAGTTATGGCGGAAAGAAAGTCGGCGGAAGGGTGGTTTAAACCCTTCCCCTTTTTTTCTCGAAAATCAGAAAGTGTTCGCGATTGCCATTTTGATGCTATCGTGTAAGAAGCAAGTGGAGGGGGAATACAGGGCCGCATCCCGTTCCTCGGTATGGCCATTATTTCCGGAATTAGAGACTCAAATATTTCAGGTACCCAAAAATTAAGGCTAGAAAAAAGTGCGGCGGATTTGCCGGATTTTAGCGGTGATTACTAGAGAAGATGCGAGGATGCTACAGTTAAAATGGCTGGCCTCTGAGCCGCTTCGTTCTCCTTGTGTAGAAAAAAGTCTGTTTTGGAAGGTCAAAATGACCATTTTTTGAAATTTTGCCGGTCTGTCCCGTCCAAACGCAGGGGGATAGAGAGTTGTCCTTTATACTGGAGATAGAGTTCGACGAGCTGTATTCAACGCACTCATCGGCTTTGTCGTCACTACACGTAGTGCGGAGTTATGGCGGAAAGAAAGTCGGCGGAAGGGTGGTTTAAACCCTTCCCCTTATTTTCTCGAAAATCAGAAAGTGTTCGCGATTGCCATTTTGATGCTATCGTGTAAGAAGCAAGTGGAGGGGGAATACAGGGCCGCATCCCGTTCCTCGGTATGGCCATTATTTCCGGAATTAGAGACTCAAATATTTCAGGTACCCAAAAATTAAGGCTAGAAAAAAGTGCGGCGGATTTGCCGGATTTTAGCGGTGATTACTAGAGAAGATGCGAGGATGCTACAGTTAAAATGGCGGGCCTCTGAGCCGCTTCGTTCTCCTTGTGTAGAAAAAAGTCTGTTTTGGAAGGTCAAAATGACCATTTTTTTAAATTTTGCCGGTCTGTCCCGTCCAAACGCAGGGGGATAGAGAGTTGTCCTTTATACTGGAGATAGAGTTCGACGAGCTGTATTCAACGCACTCATCGGCTTTTTCGTCACTACACGTAGTGCGGAGTTATGGCGGAAAGAAAGTCGGCGGAAAGGTGGTTTAAACCCTTCCCCTTATTTTCTCGAAAATCAGAAAGTGTTCGCGATTGCCATTTTGATGCTATCGTGTAAGAAGCAAGTGGAGGGGGGAATACAGGGCCGCATCCCGTTCCTCGGTATGGCCATTATTTCCGGAATTAGAGACTCAAATATTTCAGGTACCCAAAAATTAAGGCTAGAAAAAAGTGCGGCGGATTTGCCGGATTTTAGCGGTGATTACTAGAGAAGATGCGAGGATGCTACAGTTAAAATGGCGGGCCTCTGAGCCGCTTCGTTCTCCTTGTGTAGAAAAAAGTCTGTTTTGGAAGGTCAAAATGACCATTTTTTGAAATTTTGCCGGTCTGTCCCGTCCAAACGCAGGGGGATAGAGAGTTGTCCTTTATACTGGAGATAGAGTTCGACGAGCTGTATTCAACGCACTCATCGGCTTTGTCGTCAGTACACGTAGTGCGGAGTTATGGCGGAAAGAAAGTCGAAAATCAGAAAGTGTTCGCGATTGCCATTTTGATGCTATCGTGTAAGAAGCAAGTGGAGGGGGAATACAGGGCCGCATCCCGTTCCTCGGTATGGCCATTATTTCCGGAATTAGAGACTCAAATATTTCAGGTACCCAAAAATTAAGGCTAGAAAAAAGTGCGGCGGATTTGCCGGATTTTAGCGGTGATTACTAGAGAAGATGCGAGGATGCTACAGTTAAAATGGCGGGCCTCTGAGCCGCTTCGTTCTCCTTGTGTAGAAAAAAGTCTGTTTTGGAAGGTCAAAATGACCATTTTTTGAAATTTTGCCGGTCTGTCCCGTCCAAACGCAGGGGGATAGAGAGTTGTCCTTTATACTGGAGATAGAGTTCGACGAGCTGTATTCAACGCACTCATCGGCTTTGTCGTCACTACAGGTAGTGCGGAGTTATGGCGGAAAGAAAGTCGGCGGAAGGGTGGTTTAAACCCTTCCCCTTATTTTCTCGAAAATCAGAAAGTGTTCGCGATTGCCATTTTGATGCTATCGTGTAAGAAGCAAGTGGAGGGGGAATACAGGGCCGCATCCCGTTCCTCGGTTTGGCCATTATTTCCGGAATTAGAGACTCAAATATTTCAGGTACCCAAAAATTAAGGCTAGAAAAAAGTGCGGCGGATTTGCCGGATTTTAGCGGTGATTACTAGAGAAGATGCGAGGATGCTACAGTTAAAATGGCGGGCCTCTGAGCCGCTTCGTTCTCCTTGTGTAGAAAAAAGTCTGTTTTGGAAGGTCAAAATGACCATTTTTTGAAATTTTGCCGGTCTGTCCCGTCCAAACGCAGGGGGATAGAGAGTTGTCCTTAATACTGGAGATAGAGTTCGACGAGCTGTATTCAACGCACTCATCGGCTTTGTCGTCACTACACGTAGTGCGGAGTTATGGCGGAAAGAAAGTCGGCGGAAGGGTGGTTTAAACCCTTCCCCTTTTTTTCTCGAAAATCAGAAAGTGTTCGCGATTGCCATTTTGATGCTATCGTGTAAGAAGCAAGTGGAGGGGGAATACAGGGCCGCATCCCGTTCCTCGGTATGGCCATTATTTCCGGAATTAGAGACTCAAATATTTCAGGTACCCAAAAATTAAGGCTAGAAAAAAGTGCGGCGGATTTGCCGGATTTTAGCGGTGATTACTAGAGAAGATGCGAGGATGCTACAGTTAAAATGGCGGGCCTCTGAGCCGCTTCGTTCTCCTTGTGTAGAAAAAAGTCTGTTTTGGAAGGTCAAAATGACCATTTTTTGAAATTTTGCCGGTCTGTCCCGTCCAAACGCAGGGGGATAGAGAGTTGTCCTTTATACTGGAGATAGAGTTCGACGAGCTGTATTCAACGCACTCATCGGCTTTGTCGTCACTACACGTAGTGCGGAGTTATGGCGGAAAGAAAGTCGGCGGAAGGGTGGTTTAAACCCTTCCCCTTATTTTCTCGAAAATCAGAAAGTGTTCGCGATTGCCATTTTGATGCTATCGTGTAAGAAGCAAGTGGAGGGGGAATACAGGGCCGCATCCCGTTCCTCAGTATGGCCATTATTTCCGGAATTAGAGACTCAAATATTTCAGGTACCCAAAAATTAATGCTAGAAAAAAGTGCGGCGGATTTGCCGGATTTTAGCGGTGATTACTAGAGAAGATGCGAGGATGCTACAGTTAAAATGGCGGGCCTCTGAGCCGCTTCGTTCTCCTTGTGTAGAAAAAAGTCTGTTTTGGAAGGTCAAAATGACCATTTTTTGAAATTTTGCCGGTCTGTCCCGTCCAAACGCAGGGGGATAGAGAGTTGTCCTTAATACTGGAGATAGAGTTCGACGAGCTGTATTCAACGCACTCATCGGCTTTGTCGTCACTACACGTAGTGCGGAGTTATGGCGGAAAGAAAGTCGGCGGAAGGGTGGTTTAAACCCTTCCCCTTTTTTTCTCGAAAATCAGAAAGTGTTCGCGATTGCCATTTTGATGCTATCGTGTAAGAAGCAAGTGGAGGGGGAATACAGGGCCGCATCCCGTTCCTCGGTATGGCCATTATTTCCGGAATTAGAGACTCAAATATTTCAGGTACCCAAAAATTAAGGCTAGAAAAAAGTGCGGCGGATTTGCCGGATTTTAGCGGTGATTACTAGAGAAGATGCGAGGATGCTACAGTTAAAATGGCGGGCCTCTGAGCCGCTTCGTTCTCCTTGTGTAGAAAAAAGTCTGTTTTGGAAGGTCAAAATGACCATTTTTTGAAATTTTGCCGGTCTGTCCCGTCCAAACGCAGGGGGATAGAGAGTTGTCCTTTATACTGGAGATAGAGTTCGACGAGCTGTATTCAACGCACTCATCGGCTTTGTCGTCACTACAGGTAGTGCGGAGTTATGGCGGAAAGAAAGTCGGCGGAAGGGTGGTTTAAACCCTTCCCCTTTTTTTCTCGAAAATCAGAAAGTGTTCGCGATTGCCATTTTGATGCTATCGTGTAAGAAGCAAGTAGAGGGGGAATACAGGGCCGCATCCCGTTCCTCGGTATGGCCATTATTTCCGGAATTAGAGACTCAAATATTTCAGGTACCCAAAAATTAAGGCTAGAAAAAAGTGCGGCGGATTTGCCGGATTTTAGCCGTGATTACTAGAGAAGATGCGAGGATGCTACAGTTAAAATGGCGGGCCTCTGAGCCGCCTCGTTCTCCTTGTGTAGAAAAAAGTCTGTTTTGGAATGTCAAAATGACCATTTTTTGAAATTTTGCCGGTCTGTCCCGTCCAAACGCAGGGGGATAGAGAGTTGTCCTTTATACTGGAGATAGAGTTCGACGAGCTGTATTCAACGCACTCATCGGCTTTGTCGTCACTACACGTAGTGCGGAGTTATGGCGGAAAGAAAGTCGGCGGAAGGGTGGTTTAAACCCTTCCCCTTTTTTTCTCGAAAATCAGAAAGTGTTCGCGATTGCCATTTTGATGCTATCGTGTAAGAAGCAAGTGGAGGGGGAATACAGGGCCGCATCCCGTTCCTCGGTATGGCCATTATTTCCGGAATTAGAGACTCAAATATTTCAGGTACCCAAAAATTAAGGCTAGAAAAAAGTGCGGCGGATTTGCCGGATTTTAGCGGTGATTACTAGAGAAGATGCGAGGATGCTACAGTTAAAATGGCGGGCCTCTGAGCCGCTTCGTTCTCCTTGTGTAGAAAAAAGTCTGTTTTGGAAGGTCAAAATGACCATTTTTTGAAATTTTGCCGGTCTGTCCCGTCCAAACGCAGGGGGATAGAGAGTTGTCCTTTATACTGGAGATAGAGTTCGACGAGCTGTATTCAACGCACTCATCGGCTTTGTCGTCACTACACGTAGTGCGGAGTTATGGCGGAAAGAAAGTCGGCGGAAGGGTGGTTTAAAACCTTCCCCTTTTTTTCTCGAAAATCAGAAAGTGTTCGCGATTGCCATTTTGATGCTATCGTGTAAGAAGCAAGTGGAGGGGGAATACAGGGCCGCATCCCGTTCCTCGGTATGGCCATTATTTCCGGAATTAGAGACTCAAATATTTCAGGTACCCAAAAATTAAGGCTAGAAAAAAGTGCGGCGGATTTGCCGGATTTTAGCGGTGATTACTAGAGAAGATGCGAGGATGCTACAGTTAAAATGGCGGGCCTCTGAGCCGCTTCGTTCTCCTTGTGTAGAAAAAAGTCTGTTTTGGAAGGTCAAAATGACCATTTTTTGAAATTTTGCCGGTCTGTCCCGTCCAAACGCAGGGGGATAGAGAGTTGTCCTTAATACTGGAGATAGAGTTCGACGAGCTGTATTCAACGCACTCATCGGCTTTGTCGTCACTACACGTAGTGCGGAGTTATGGCGGAAAGAAAGTCGGCGGAAGGGTGGTTTAAACCCTTCCCCTTTTTTTCTCGAAAATCAGAAAGTGTTCGCGATTGCCATTTTGATGCTATCGTGTAAGAAGCAAGTGGAGGGGGAAAACAGGGCCGCATCCCGTTCCTCGGTATTGCCATTATTTCCGGAATTAGAGACTCAAATATTTCAGGTACCCAAAAATTAAGGCTAGAAAAAAGTGCGGCGGATTTGCCGGATTTTAGCGGTGATTACTAGAGAAGATGCGAGGATGCTACAGTTAAAATGGCGGGCCTCTGAGCCGCTTCGTTCTCCTTGTGTAGAAAAAAGTCTGTTTTGGAAGGTCAAAATGACCATTTTTTGAAATTTTGCCGGTCTGTCCCGTCCAAACGCAGGGGGATAGAGAGTTGTCCTTTATACTGGAGATAGAGTTCGACGAGCTGTATTCAACGCACTCATCGGCTTTGTCGTCACTACACGTAGTGCGGAGTTATGGCGGAAAGAAAGTCGGCGGAAGGGTGGTTTAAACCCTTCCCCTTATTTTCTCGAAAATCAGAAAGTGTTCGCGATTGCCATTTTGATGCTATCGTGTAAGAAGCAAGTGGAGGGGGAATACAGGGCCGCATCCCGTTCCTCGGTATGGCCATTATTTCCGGAATTAGAGACTCAAATATTTCAGGTACCCAAAAATTAAGGCTAGAAAAAAGTGCGGCGGATTTGCCGGATTTTAGCGGTGATTACTAGAGAAGATGCGAGGATGCTACAGTTAAAATGGCGGGCCTCTGAGCCGCTTCGTTCTCCTTGTGTAGAAAAAAGTCTGTTTTGGAAGGTCAAAATGACCATTTTTTGAAATTTTGCCGGTCTGTCCCGTCCAAACGCAGGGGGATAGAGAGTTGTCCTTTATACTGGAGATAGAGTTCGACGAGCTGTATTCAACGCACTCATCGGCTTTGTCGTCACTACACGTAGTGCGGAGTTATGGCGGAAAGAAAGTCGGCGGAAGGGTGGTTTAAACCCTTCCCCTTTTTTTCTCGAAAATCAGAAAGTGTTCGCGATTGCCATTTTGATGCTATCGTGTAAGAAGCAAGTAGAGGGGGAATACAGGGCCGCATCCCGTTCCTCGGTATGGCCATTATTTCCGGAATTAGAGACTCAAATATTTCAGGTACCCAAAAATTAAGGCTAGAAAAAAGTGCGGCGGATTTGCCGGATTTTAGCGGTGATTACTAGAGAAGATGCGAGGATGCTACAGTTAAAATGGCGGGCCTCTGAGCCGCTTCGTTCTCCTTGTGTAGAAAAAAGTCTGTTTTGGAAGGTCAAAATGACCATTTTTTGAAATTTTGCCGGTCTGTCCCGTCCAAACGCAGGGGGATAGAGAGTTGTCCTTTATACTGGAGATAGAGTTCGACGAGCTGTATTCAACGCACTCATCGGCTTTGTCGTCACTACACGTAGTGCGGAGTTATGGCGGAAAGAAAGTCGGCGGAAGGGTGGTTTAAACCCTTCCCCTTTTTTTCTCGAAAATCAGAAAGTGTTCGCGATTGCCATTTTGATGCTATCGTGTAAGAAGCAAGTGGAGGGGGAATACAGGGCCGCATCCCGTTCCTCGGTATGGCCATTATTTCCGGAATTAGAGACTCAAATATTTCAGGTACCCAAAAATTAAGGCTAGAAAAAAGTGCGGCGGATTTGCCGGATTTTAGCGGTGATTACTAGAGAAGATGCGAGGATGCTACAGTTAAAATGGCGGGCCTCTGAGCCGCTTCGTTCTCCTTGTGTAGAAAAAAGTCTGTTTTGGAAGGTCAAAATGACCATTTTTTGAAATTTTGCCGGTCTGTCCCGTCCAAACGCAGGGGGATAGAGAGTTGTCCTTTATACTGGAGATAGAGTTCGACGAGCTGTATTCAACGCACTCATCGGCTTTGTCGTCACTACACGTAGTGCGGAGTTATGGCGGAAAGAAAGTCGGCGGAAGGGTGGTTTAAAACCTTCCCCTTTTTTTCTCGAAAATCAGAAAGTGTTCGCGATTGCCATTTTGATGCTATCGTGTAAGAAGCAAGTAGAGGGGGAATACAGGGCCGCATCCCGTTCCTCGGTATGGCCATTATTTCCGGAATTAGAGACTCAAATATTTCAGGTACCCAAAAATTAAGGCTAGAAAAAAGTGCGGCGGATTTGCCGGGTTTTAGCGGTGATTACTAGAGAAGATGCGAGGATGCTACAGTTAAAATGGCGGGCCTCTGAGCCGCTTCGTTCTCCTTGTGTAGAAAAAAGTCTGTTTTGGAAGGTCAAAATGACCATTTTTTGAAATTTTGCCGGTCTGTCCCGTCCAAACGCAGGGGGATAGAGAGTTGTCCTTTATACTGGAGATAGAGTTCGACGAGCTGTATTCAACGCACTCATCGGCTTTGTCGTCACTACACGTAGTGCGGAGTTATGGCGGAAAGAAAGTCGGCGGAAGGGTGGTTTAAACCCTTCCCCTTATTTTCTCGAAAATCAGAAAGTGTTCGCGATTGCCATTTTGATGCTATCGTGTAAGAAGCAAGTGGAGGGGGAATACAGGGCCGCATCCCGTTCCTCGGTATGGCCATTATTTCCGGAATTAGAGACTCAAATATTTCAGGTACCCAAAAATTAAGGCTAGAAAAAAGTGCGGCGGATTTGCCGGATTTTAGCGGTGATTACTAGAGAAGATGCGAGGATGCTACAGTTAAAATGGCGGGCCTCTGAGCCGCTTCGTTCTCCTTGTGTAGAAAAAAGTCTGTTTTGGAAGGTCAAAATGACCATTTTTTGAAATTTTGCCGGTCTGTCCCGTCCAAACGCAGGGGGATAGAGAGTTGTCCTTTATACTGGAGATAGAGTTCGACGAGCTGTATTCAACGCACTCATCGGCTTTGTCGTCACTACACGTAGTGCGGAGTTATGGCGGAAAGAAAGTCGGCGGAAGGGTGGTTTAAACCCTTCCCCTTATTTTCTCGAAAATCAGAAAGTGTTCGCGATTGCCATTTTGATGCTATCGTGTAAGAAGCAAGTGGAGGGGGAATACAGGGCCGCATCCCGTTCCTCGGTATGGCCATTATTTCCGGAATTAGAGACTCAAATATTTCAGGTACCCAAAAATTAAGGCTAGAAAAAAGTGCGGCGGATTTGCCGGATTTTAGCGGTGATTACTAGAGAAGATGCGAGGATGCTACAGTTAAAATGGCGGGCCTCTGAGCCGCTTCGTTCTCCTTGTGTAGAAAAAAGTCTGTTTTGGAATGTCAAAATGACCATTTTTTGAAATTTTGCCGGTCTGTCCCGTCCAAACGCAGGGGGATAGAGAGTTGTCCTTTATACTGGAGATAGAGTTCGACGAGCTGTATTCAACGCACTCATCGGCTTTGTCGTCACTACACGTAGTGCGGAGTTATGGCGGAAAGAAAGTCGGCGGAAGGGTGGTTTAAACCCTTCCCCTTTTTTTCTCGAAAATCAGAAAGTGTTCGCGATTGCCATTTTGATGCTATCGTGTAAGAAGCAAGTGGAGGGGGAATACAGGGCCGCATCCCGTTCCTCGGTATGGCCATTATTTCCGGAATTAGAGACTCAAATATTTCAGGTACCCAAAAATTAAGGCTAGAAAAAAGTGCGGCGGATTTGCCGGATTTTAGCGGTGATTACTAGAGAAGATGCGAGGATGCTACAGTTAAAATGGCGGGCCTCTGAGCCGCTTCGTTCTCCTTGTGTAGAAAAAAGTCTGTTTTGGAAGGTCAAAATGACCATTTTTTGAAATTTTGCCGGTCTGTCCCGTCCAAACGCAGGGGATAGAGAGTTGTCCTTTATACTGGAGATAGAGTTCGACGAGCTGTATTCAACGCACTCATCGGCTTTGTCGTCACTACACGTAGTGCGGAGTTATGGCGGAAAGAAAGTCGGCGGAAGGGTGGTTTAAACCCTTCCCCTTATTTTCTCGAAAATCAGAAAGTGTTCGCGATTGCCATTTTGATGCTATCGTGTAAGAAGCAAGTGGAGGGGGAATACAGGGCCGCATCCCGTTCCTCGGTATGGCCATTATTTCCGGAATTAGAGACTCAAATATTTCAGGTACCCAAAAATTAAGGCTAGAAAAAAGTGCGGCGGATTTGCCGGATTTTAGCGGTGATTACTAGAGAAGATGCGAGGATGCTACAGTTAAAATGGCGGGCCTCTGAGCCGCTTCGTTCTCCTTGTGTAGAAAAAAGTCTGTTTTGGAAGGTCAAAATGACCATTTTTTGAAATTTTGCCGGTCTGTCCCGTCCAAACGCAGGGGGATAGAGAGTTGTCCTTAATACTGGAGATAGAGTTCGACGAGCTGTATTCAACGCACTCATCGGCTTTGTCGTCACTACACGTAGTGCGGAGTTATGGCGGAAAGAAAGTCGGCGGAAGGGTGGTTTAAACCCTTCCCCTTTTTTTCTCGAAAATCAGAAAGTGTTCGCGATTGCCATTTTGATGCTATCGTGTAAGAAGCAAGTGGAGGGGGAATACAGGGCCGCATCCCGTTCCTCGGTATTGCCATTATTTCCGGAATTAGAGACTCAAATATTTCAGGTACCCAAAAATTAAGGCTAGAAAAAAGTGCGGCGGATTTGCCGGATTTTAGCGGTGATTACTAGAGAAGATGCGAGGATGCTACAGTTAAAATGGCGGGCCTCTGAGCCGCTTCGTTCTCCTTGTGTAGAAAAAAGTCTGTTTTGGAAGGTCAAAATGACCATTTTTTGAAATTTTGCCGGTCTGTCCCGTCCAAACGCAGGGGGATAGAGAGTTGTCCTTTATACTGGAGATAGAGTTCGACGAGCTGTATTCAACGCACTCATCGGCTTTGTCGTCACTACACGTAGTGCGGAGTTATGGCGGAAAGAAAGTCGGCGGAAGGGTGGTTTAAACCCTTCCCCTTATTTTCTCGAAAATCAGAAAGTGTTCGCGATTGCCATTTTGATGCTATCGTGTAAGAAGCAAGTGGAGGGGGAATACAGGGCCGCATCCCGTTCCTCGGTATGGCCATTATTTCCGGAATTAGAGACTCAAATATTTCAGGTACCCAAAAATTAAGGCTAGAAAAAAGTGCGGCGGATTTGCCGGATTTTAGCGGTGATTACTAGAGAAGATGCGAGGATGCTACAGTTAAAATGGCGGGCCTCTGAGCCGCTTCGTTCTCCTTGTGTAGAAAAAAGTCTGTTTTGGAAGGTCAAAATGACCATTTTTTGAAATTTTGCCGGTCTGTCCCGTCCAAACGCAGGGGGATAGAGAGTTGTCCTTTATACTGGAGATAGAGTTCGACGAGCTGTATTCAACGCACTCATCGGCTTTGTCGTCACTACACGTAGTGCGGAGTTATGGCGGAAAGAAAGTCGGCGGAAGGGTGGTTTAAACCCTTCCCCTTTTTTTCTCGAAAATCAGAAAGTGTTCGCGATTGCCATTTTGATGCTATCGTGTAAGAAGCAAGTAGAGGGGGAATACAGGGCCGCATCCCGTTCCTCGGTATGGCCATTATTTCCGGAATTAGAGACTCAAATATTTCAGGTACCCAAAAATTAAGGCTAGAAAAAAGTGCGGCGGATTTGCCGGATTTTAGCGGTGATTACTAGAGAAGATGCGAGGATGCTACAGTTAAAATGGCGGGCCTCTGAGCCGCTTCGTTCTCCTTGTGTAGAAAAAAGTCTGTTTTGGAAGGTCAAAATGACCATTTTTTGAAATTTTGCCGGTCTGTCCCGTCCAAACGCAGGGGGATAGAGAGTTGTCCTTTATACTGGAGATAGAGTTCGACGAGCTGTATTCAACGCACTCATCGGCTTTGTCGTCACTACACGTAGTGCGGAGTTATGGCGGAAAGAAAGTCGGCGGAAGGGTGGTTTAAAACCTTCCCCTTTTTTTCTCGAAAATCAGAAAGTGTTCGCGATTGCCATTTTGATGCTATCGTGTAAGAAGCAAGTGGAGGGGGAATACAGGGCCGCATCCCGTTCCTCGGTATGGCCATTATTTCCGGAATTAGAGACTCAAATATTTCAGGTACCCAAAAATTAAGGCTAGAAAAAAGTGCGGCGGATTTGCCGGATTTTAGCGGTGATTACTAGAGAAGATGCGAGGATGCTACAGTTAAAATGGCGGGCCTCTGAGCCGCTTCGTTCTCCTTGTGTAGAAAAAAGTCTGTTTTGGAAGGTCAAAATGACCATTTTTTGAAATTTTGCCGGTCTGTCCCGTCCAAACGCAGGGGGATAGAGAGTTGTCCTTAATACTGGAGATAGAGTTCGACGAGCTGTATTCAACGCACTCATCGGCTTTGTCGTCACTACACGTAGTGCGGAGTTATGGCGGAAAGAAAGTCGGCGGAAGGGTGGTTTAAACCCTTCCCCTTATTTTCTCGAAAATCAGAAAGTGTTCGCGATTGCCATTTTGATGCTATCGTGTAAGAAGCAAGTGGAGGGGGAATACAGGGCCGCATCCCGTTCCTCGGTATGGCCATTATTTCCGGAATTAGAGACTCAAATATTTCAGGTACCCAAAAATTAAGGCTAGAAAAAAGTGCGGCGGATTTGCCGGATTTTAGCGGTGATTACTAGAGAAGATGCGAGGATGCTACAGTTAAAATGGCGGGCCTCTGAGCCGCTTCGTTCTCCTTGTGTAGAAAAAAGTCTGTTTTGGAAGGTCAAAATGACCATTTTTTGAAATTTTGCCGGTCTGTCCCGTCCAAACGCAGGGGGATAGAGAGTTGTCCTTTATACTGGAGATAGAGTTCGACGAGCTGTATTCAACGCACTCATCGGCTTTGTCGTCACTACACGTAGTGCGGAGTTATGGCGGAAAGGATGTCGGCGGAAGGGTGGTTTAAACCCTTCCCCTTTTTTTCTCGAAAATCAGAAAGTGTTCGCGATTGCCATTTTGATGCTATCGTGTAAGAAGCAAGTAGAGGGGGAATACAGGGCCGCATCCCGTTCCTCGGTATGGCCATTATTTCCGGAATTAGAGACTCAAATATTTCAGGTACCCAAAAATTAAGGCTAGAAAAAAGTGCGGCGGATTTGCCGGATTTTAGCGGTGATTACTAGAGAAGATGCGAGGATGCTACAGTTAAAATGGCGGGCCTCTGAGCCGCCTCGTTCTCCTTGTGTAGAAAAAAGTCTGTTTTGGAATGTCAAAATGACCATTTTTTGAAATTTTGCCGGTCTGTCCCGTCCAAACGCAGGGGGATAGAGAGTTGTCCTTTATACTGGAGATAGAGTTCGACGAGCTGTATTCAACGCACTCATCGGCTTTGTCGTCACTACACGTAGTGCGGAGTTATGGCGGAAAGAAAGTCGGCGGAAGGGTGGTTTAAACCCTTCCCCTTTTTTTCTCGAAAATCAGAAAGTGTTCGCGATTGCCATTTTGATGCTATCGTGTAAGAAGCAAGTGGAGGGGGAATACAGGGCCGCATCCCGTTCCTCGGTATGGCCATTATTTCCGGAATTAGAGACTCAAATATTTCAGGTACCCAAAAATTAAGGCTAGAAAAAAGTGCGGCGGATTTGCCGGATTTTAGCGGTGATTACTAGAGAAGATGCGAGGATGCTACAGTTAAAATGGCGGGCCTCTGAGCCGCTTCGTTCTCCTTGTGTAGAAAAAAGTCTGTTTTGGAAGGTCAAAATGACCATTTTTTGAAATTTTGCCGGTCTGTCCCGTCCAAACGCAGGGGGATAGAGAGTTGTCCTTTATACTGGAGATAGAGTTCGACGAGCTGTATTCAACGCACTCATCGGCTTTGTCGTCACTACACGTAGTGCGGAGTTATGGCGGAAAGAAAGTCGGCGGAAGGGTGGTTTAAACCCTTCCCCTTATTTTCTCGAAAAGCAGAAAGTGTTCGCGATTGCCATTTTGATGCTATCGTGTAAGAAGCAAGTGGAGGGGGAATACAGGGCCGCATCCCGTTCCTCGGTATGGCCATTATTTCCGGAATTAGAGACTCAAATATTTCAGGTACCCAAAAATTAAGGCTAGAAAAAAGTGCGGCGGATTTGCCGGATTTTAGCGGTGATTACTAGAGAAGATGCGAGGATGCTACAGTTAAAATGGCGGGCCTCTGAGCCGCTTCGTTCTCCTTGTGTAGAAAAAAGTCTGTTTTGGAAGGTCAAAATGACCATTTTTTGAAATTTTGCCGGTCTGTCCCGTCCAAACGCAGGGGGATAGAGAGTTGTCCTTTATACTGGAGATAGAGTTCGACGAGCTGTATTCAACGCACTCATCGGCTTTGTCGTCACTACACGTAGTGCGGAGTTATGGCGGAAAGAAAGTCGAAAATCAGAAAGTGTTCGCGATTGCCATTTTGATGCTATCGTGTAAGAAGCAAGTGGAGGGGGAATACAGGGCCGCATCCCGTTCCTCGGTATGGCCATTATTTCCGGAATTAGAGACTCAAATATTTCAGGTACCCAAAAATTAAGGCTAGAAAAAAGTGCGGCGGATTTGCCGGATTTTAGCGGTGATTACTAGAGAAGATGCGAGGATGCTACAGTTAAAATGGCGGGCCTCTGAGCCGCTTCGTTCTCCTTGTGTAGAAAAAAGTCTGTTTTGGAAGGTCAAAATGACCATTTTTTGAAATTTTGCCGGTCTGTCCCGTCCAAACGCAGGGGGATAGAGAGTTGTCCTTTATACTGGAGATAGAGTTCGACGAGCTGTATTCAACGCACTCATCGGCTTTGTCGTCACTACACGTAGTGCGGAGTTATGGCGGAAAGAAAGTCGGCGGAAGGGTGGTTTAAACCCTTCCCCTTATTTTCTCGAAAATCAGAAAGTGTTCGCGATTGCCATTTTGATGCTATCGTGTAAGAAGCAAGTGGAGGGGGAATACAGGGCCGCATCCCGTTCCTCGGTATGGCCATTATTTCCGGAATTAGAGACTCAAATATTTCAGGTACCCAAAAATTAAGGCTAGAAAAAAGTGCGGCGGATTTGCCGGATTTTAGCGGTGATTACTAGAGAAGATGCGAGGATGCTACAGTTAAAATGGCGGGCCTCTGAGCCGCTTCGTTCTCCTTGTGTAGAAAAAAGTCTGTTTTGGAAGGTCAAAATGACCATTTTTTTAAATTTTGCCGGTCTGTCCCGTCCAAACGCAGGGGGATAGAGAGTTGTCCTTTATACTGGAGATAGAGTTCGACGAGCTGTATTCAACGCACTCATCGGCTTTGTCGTCACTACACGTAGTGCGGAGTTATGGCGGAAAGAAAGTCGGCGGAAGGGTGGTTTAAACCCTTCCCCTTTTTTTCTCGAAAATCAGAAAGTGTTCGCGATTGCCATTTTGATGCTATCGTGTAAGAAGCAAGTGGAGGGGGAATACAGGGCCGCATCCCGTTCCTCGGTATGGCCATTATTTCCGGAATTAGAGACTCAAATATTTCAGGTACCCAAAAATTAAGGCTAGAAAAAAGTGCGGCGGATTTGCCGGGTTTTAGCGGTGATTACTAGAGAAGATGCGAGGATGCTACAGTTAAAATGGCGGGCCTCTGAGCCGCTTCGTTCTCCTTGTGTAGAAAAAAGTCTGTTTTGGAAGGTCAAAATGACCATTTTTTGAAATTTTGCCGGTCTGTCCCGTCCAAACGCAGGGGGATAGAGAGTTGTCCTTTATACTGGAGATAGAGTTCGACGAGCTGTATTCAACGCACTCATCGGCTTTGTCGTCACTACACGTAGTGCGGAGTTATGGCGGAAAGAAAGTCGGCGGAAGGGTGGTTTAAACCCTTCCCCTTATTTTCTCGAAAATCAGAAAGTGTTCGCGATTGCCATTTTGATGCTATCGTGTAAGAAGCAAGTGGAGGGGGAATACAGGGCCGCATCCCGTTCCTCGGTATGGCCATTATTTCCGGAATTAGAGACTCAAATATTTCAGGTACCCAAAAATTAAGGCTAGAAAAAAGTGCGGCGGATTTGCCGGATTTTAGCGGTGATTACTAGAGAAGATGCGAGGATGCTACAGTTAAAATGGCGGGCCTCTGAGCCGCTTCGTTCTCCTTGTGTAGAAAAAAGTCTGTTTTGGAAGGTCAAAATGACCATTTTTTGAAATTTTGCCGGTCTGTCCCGTCCAAACGCAGGGGGATAGAGAGTTGTCCTTTATACTGGAGATAGAGTTCGACGAGCTGTATTCAACGCACTCATCGGCTTTGTCGTCACTACACGTAGTGCGGAGTTATGGCGGAAAGAAAGTCGGCGGAAGGGTGGTTTAAACCCTTCCCCTTATTTTCTCGAAAATCAGAAAGTGTTCGCGATTGCCATTTTGATGCTATCGTGTAAGAAGCAAGTGGAGGGGGAATACAGGGCCGCATCCCGTTCCTCGGTATGGCCATTATTTCCGGAATTAGAGACTCAAATATTTCAGGTACCCAAAAATTAAGGCTAGAAAAAAGTGCGGCGGATTTGCCGGATTTTAGCGGTGATTACTAGAGAAGATGCGAGGATGCTACAGTTAAAATGGCGGGCCTCTGAGCCGCTTCGTTCTCCTTGTGTAGAAAAAAGTCTGTTTTGGAATGTCAAAATGACCATTTTTTGAAATTTTGCCGGTCTGTCCCGTCCAAACGCAGGGGGATAGAGAGTTGTCCTTTATACTGGAGATAGAGTTCGACGAGCTGTATTCAACGCACTCATCGGCTTTGTCGTCACTACACGTAGTGCGGAGTTATGGCGGAAAGAAAGTCGGCGGAAGGGTGGTTTAAACCCTTCCCCTTTTTTTCTCGAAAATCAGAAAGTGTTCGCGATTGCCATTTTGATGCTATCGTGTAAGAAGCAAGTGGAGGGGGAATACAGGGCCGCATCCCGTTCCTCGGTATGGCCATTATTTCCGGAATTAGAGACTCAAATATTTCAGGTACCCAAAAATTAAGGCTAGAAAAAAGTGCGGCGGATTTGCCGGATTTTAGCGGTGATTACTAGAGAAGATGCGAGGATGCTACAGTTAAAATGGCGGGCCTCTGAGCCGCTTCGTTCTCCTTGTGTAGAAAAAAGTCTGTTTTGGAAGGTCAAAATGACCATTTTTTGAAATTTTGCCGGTCTGTCCCGTCCAAACGCAGGGGGATAGAGAGTTGTCCTTTATACTGGAGATAGAGTTCGACGAGCTGTATTCAACGCACTCATCGGCTTTGTCGTCACTACACGTAGTGCGGAGTTATGGCGGAAAGAAAGTCGGCGGAAGGGTGGTTTAAACCCTTCCCCTTATTTTCTCGAAAATCAGAAAGTGTTCGCGATTGCCATTTTGATGCTATCGTGTAAGAAGCAAGTGGAGGGGGAATACAGGGCCGCATCCCGTTCCTCGGTATGGCCATTATTTCCGGAATTAGAGACTCAAATATTTCAGGTACCCAAAAATTAAGGCTAGAAAAAAGTGCGGCGGATTTGCCGGATTTTAGCGGTGATTACTAGAGAAGATGCGAGGATGCTACAGTTAAAATGGCGGGCCTCTGAGCCGCTTCGTTCTCCTTGTGTAGAAAAAAGTCTGTTTTGGAAGGTCAAAATGACCATTTTTTGAAATTTTGCCGGTCTGTCCCGTCCAAACGCAGGGGGATAGAGAGTTGTCCTTTATACTGGAGATAGAGTTCGACGAGCTGTATTCAACGCACTCATCGGCTTTGTCGTCACTACACGTAGTGCGGAGTTATGGCGGAAAGAAAGTCGGCGGAAGGGTGGTTTAAACCCTTCCCCTTATTTTCTCGAAAATCAGAAAGTGTTCGCGATTGCCATTTTGATGCTATCGTGTAAGAAGCAAGTGGAGGGGGAATACAGGGCCGCATCCCGTTCCTCGGTATGGCCATTATTTCCGGAATTAGAGACTCAAATATTTCAGGTACCCAAAAATTAAGGCTAGAAAAAAGTGCGGCGGATTTGCCGGATTTTAGCGGTGATTACTAGAGAAGATGCGAGGATGCTACAGTTAAAATGGCGGGCCTCTGAGCCGCCTCGTTCTCCTTGTGTAGAAAAAAGTCTGTTTTGGAATGTCAAAATGACCATTTTTTGAAATTTTGCCGGTCTGTCCCGTCCAAACGCAGGGGGATAGAGAGTTGTCCTTTATACTGGAGATAGAGTTCGACGAGCTGTATTCAACGCACTCATCGGCTTTGTCGTCACTACACGTAGTGCGGAGTTATGGCGGAAAGAAAGTCGGCGGAAGGGTGGTTTAAACCCTTCCCCTTTTTTTCTCGAAAATCAGAAAGTGTTCGCGATTGCCATTTTGATGCTATCGTGTAAGAAGCAAGTGGAGGGGGAATACAGGGCCGCATCCCGTTCCTCGGTATGGCCATTATTTCCGGAATTAGAGACTCAAATATTTCAGGTACCCAAAAATTAAGGCTAGAAAAAAGTGCGGCGGATTTGCCGGATTTTAGCGGTGATTACTAGAGAAGATGCGAGGATGCTACAGTTAAAATGGCGGGCCTCTGAGCCGCTTCGTTCTCCTTGTGTAGAAAAAAGTCTGTTTTGGAAGGTCAAAATGACCATTTTTTGAAATTTTGCCGGTCTGTCCCGTCCAAACGCAGGGGGATAGAGAGTTGTCCTTTATACTGGAGATAGAGTTCGACGAGCTGTATTCAACGCACTCATCGGCTTTGTCGTCACTACACGTAGTGCGGAGTTATGGCGGAAAGAAAGTCGGCGGAAGGGTGGTTTAAACCCTTCCCCTTTTTTTCTCGAAAATCAGAAAGTGTTCGCGATTGCCATTTTGATGCTATCGTGTAAGAAGCAAGTGGAGGGGGAATACAGGGCCGCATCCCGTTCCTCGGTATGGCCATTATTTCCGGAATTAGAGACTTAAATATTTCAGGTACCCAAAAATTAAGGCTAGAAAAAAGTGCGGCGGATTTGCCGGATTTTAGCGGTGATTACTAGAGAAGATGCGAGGATGCTACAGTTAAAATGGCGGGCCTCTGAGCCGCTTCGTTCTCCTTGTGTAGAAAAAAGTCTGTTTTGGAAGGTCAAAATGACCATTTTTTGAAATTTTGCCGGTCTGTCCCGTCCAAACGCAGGGGGATAGAGAGTTGTCCTTTATACTGGAGATAGAGTTCGACGAGCTGTATTCAACGCACTCATCGGCTTTGTCGTCACTACACGTAGTGCGGAGTTATGGCGGAAAGAATGTCGGCGGAAGGGTGGTTTAAACCCTTCCCCTTATTTTCTCGAAAATCAGAAAGTGTTCGCGATTGCCATTTTGATGCTATCGTGTAAGAAGCAAGTGGAGGGGGAATACAGGGCCGCATCCCGTTCCTCGGTATGGCCATTATTTCCGGAATTAGAGACTCAAATATTTCAGGTACCCAAAAATTAAGGCTAGAAAAAAGTGCGGCGGATTTGCCGGATTTTAGCGGTGATTACTAGAGAAGATGCGAGGATGCTACAGTTAAAATGGCGGGCCTCTGAGCCGCTTCGTTCTCCTTGTGTAGAAAAAAGTCTGTTTTGGAAGGTCAAAATGACCATTTTTTGAAATTTTGCCGGTCTGTCCCGTCCAAACGCAGGGGGATAGAGAGTTGTCCTTTATACTGGAGATAGAGTTCGACGAGCTGTATTCAACGCACTCATCGGCTTTGTCGTCACTACACGTAGTGCGGAGTTATGGCGGAAAGAAAGTCGGCGGAAGGGTGGTTTAAACCCTTCCCCTTATTTTCTCGAAAATCAGAAAGTGTTCGCGATTGCCATTTTGATGCTATCGTGTAAGAAGCAAGTGGAGGGGGAATACAGGGCCGCATCCCGTTCCTCGGTATGGCCATTATTTCCGGAATTAGAGACTCAAATATTTCAGGTACCCAAAAATTAAGGCTAGAAAAAAGTGCGGCGGATTTGCCGGATTTTAGCGGTGATTACTAGAGAAGATGCGAGGATGCTACAGTTAAAATGGCGGGCCTCTGAGCCGCTTCGTTCTCCTTGTGTAGAAAAAAGTCTGTTTTGGAAGGTCAAAATGACCATTTTTTTAAATTTTGCCGGTCTGTCCCGTCCAAACGCAGGGGGATAGAGAGTTGTCCTTTATACTGGAGATAGAGTTCGACGAGCTGTATTCAACGCACTCATCGGCTTTGTCGTCACTACACGTAGTGCGGAGTTATGGCGGAAAGAAAGTCGGCGGAAGGGTGGTTTAAACCCTTCCCCTTTTTTTCTCGAAAATCAGAAAGTGTTCGCGATTGCCATTTTGATGCTATCGTGTAAGAAGCAAGTAGAGGGGGAATACAGGGCCGCATCCCGTTCCTCGGTATGGCCATTATTTCCGGAATTAGAGACTCAAATATTTCAGGTACCCAAAAATTAAGGCTAGAAAAAAGTGCGGCGGATTTGCCGGTTTTTAGCGGTGATTACTAGAGAAGATGCGAGGATGCTACAGTTAAAATGGCGGGCCTCTGAGCCGCTTCGTTCTCCTTGTGTAGAAAAAAGTCTGTTTTGGAAGGTCAAAATGACCATTTTTTGAAATTTTGCCGGTCTGTCCCGTCCAAACGCAGGGGGATAGAGAGTTGTCCTTTATACTGGAGATAGAGTTCGACGAGCTGTATTCAACGCACTCATCGGCTTTGTCGTCACTACACGTAGTGCGGAGTTATGGCGGAAAGAAAGTCGGCGGAAGGGTGGTTTAAACCCTTCCCCTTATTTTCTCGAAAATCAGAAAGTGTTCGCGATTGCCATTTTGATGCTATCGTGTAAGAAGCAAGTGGAGGGGGAATACAGGGCCGCATCCCGTTCCTCGGTATGGCCATTATTTCCGGAATTAGAGACTCAAATATTTCAGGTACCCAAAAATTAAGGCTAGAAAAAAGTGCGGCGGATTTGCCGGATTTTAGCGGTGATTACTAGAGAAGATGCGAGGATGCTACAGTTAAAATGGCGGGCCTCTGAGCCGCTTCGTTCTCCTTGTGTAGAAAAAAGTCTGTTTTGGAAGGTCAAAATGACCATTTTTTGAAATTTTGCCGGTCTGTCCCGTCCAAACGCAGGGGGATAGAGAGTTGTCCTTTATACTGGAGATAGAGTTCGACGAGCTGTATTCAACGCACTCATCGGCTTTGTCGTCACTACACGTAGTGCGGAGTTATGGCGGAAAGAAAGTCGGCGGAAGGGTGGTTTAAACCCTTCCCCTTATTTTCTCGAAAATCAGAAAGTGTTCGCGATTGCCATTTTGATGCTATCGTGTAAGAAGCAAGTGGAGGGGGAATACAGGGCCGCATCCCGTTCCTCGGTATGGCCATTATTTCCGGAATTAGAGACTCAAATATTTCAGGTACCCAAAAATTAAGGCTAGAAAAAAGTGCGGCGGATTTGCCGGATTTTAGCGGTGATTACTAGAGAAGATGCGAGGATGCTACAGTTAAAATGGCGGGCCTCTGAGCCGCTTCGTTCTCCTTGTGTAGAAAAAAGTCTGTTTTGGAAGGTCAAAATGACCATTTTTTGAAATTTTGCCGGTCTGTCCCGTCCAAACGCAGGGGGATAGAGAGTTGTCCTTTATACTGGAGATAGAGTTCGACGAGCTGTATTCAACGCACTCATCGGCTTTGTCGTCACTACACGTAGTGCGGAGTTATGGCGGAAAGAAAGTCGGCGGAAGGGTGGTTTAAACCCTTCCCCTTTTTTTCTCGAAAATCAGAAAGTGTTCGCGATTGCCATTTTGATGCTATCGTGTAAGAAGCAAGTGGAGGGGGAATACAGGGCCGCATCCCGTTCCTCGGTATGGCCATTATTTCCGGAATTAGAGACTCAAATATTTCAGGTACCCAAAAATTAAGGCTAGAAAAAAGTGCGGCGGATTTGCCGGATTTTAGCGGTGATTACTAGAGAAGATGCGAGGATGCTACAGTTAAAATGGCGGGCCTCTGAGCCGCTTCGTTCTCCTTGTGTAGAAAAAAGTCTGTTTTGGAAGGTCAAAATGACCATTTTTTGAAATTTTGCCGGTCTGTCCCGTCCAAACGCAGGGGGATAGAGAGTTGTCCTTTATACTGGAGATAGAGTTCGACGAGCTGTATTCAACGCACTCATCGGCTTTGTCGTCACTACACGTAGTGCGGAGTTATGGCGGAAAGAAAGTCGGCGGAAGGGTGGTTTAAACCCTTCCCCTTTTTTTCTCGAAAATCAGAAAGTGTTCGCGATTGCCATTTTGATGCTATCGTGTAAGAAGCAAGTAGAGGGGGAATACAGGGCCGCATCCCGTTCCTCGGTATGGCCATTATTTCCGGAATTAGAGACTCAAATATTTCAGGTACCCAAAAATTAAGGCTAGAAAAAAGTGCGGCGGATTTGCCGGATTTTAGCGGTGATTACTAGAGAAGATGCGAGGATGCTACAGTTAAAATGGCGGGCCTCTGAGCCGCTTCGTTCTCCTTGTGTAGAAAAAAGTCTGTTTTGGAAGGTCAAAATGACCATTTTTTGAAATTTTGCCGGTCTGTCCCGTCCAAACGCAGGGGGATAGAGAGTTGTCCTTTATACTGGAGATAGAGTTCGACGAGCTGTATTCAACGCACTCATCGGCTTTGTCGTCACTACACGTAGTGCGGAGTTATGGCGGAAAGAAAGTCGGCGGAAGGGTGGTTTAAACCCTTCCCCTTTTTTTCTCGAAAATCAGAAAGTGTTCGCGATTGCCATTTTGATGCTATCGTGTAAGAAGCAAGTGGAGGGGGAATACAGGGCCGCATCCCGTTCCTCGGTATGGCCATTATTTCCGGAATTAGAGACTCAAATATTTCAGGTACCCAAAAATTAAGGCTAGAAAAAAGTGCGGCGGATTTGCCGGATTTTAGCGGTGATTACTAGAGAAGATGCGAGGATGCTACAGTTAAAATGGCGGGCCTCTGAGCCGCTTCGTTCTCCTTGTGTAGAAAAAAGTCTGTTTTGGAAGGTCAAAATGACCATTTTTTGAAATTTTGCCGGTCTGTCCCGTCCAAACGCAGGGGGATAGAGAGTTGTCCTTTATACTGGAGATAGAGTTCGACGAGCTGTATTCAACGCACTCATCGGCTTTGTCGTCACTACACGTAGTGCGGAGTTATGGCGGAAAGAAAGTCGGCGGAAGGGTGGTTTAAACCCTTCCCCTTTTTTTCTCGAAAATCAGAAAGTGTTCGCGATTGCCATTTTGATGCTATCGTGTAAGAAGCAAGTGGAGGGGGAATACAGGGCCGCATCCCGTTCCTCGGTATGGCCATTATTTCCGGAATTAGAGACTCAAATATTTCAGGTACCCAAAAATTAAGGCTAGAAAAAAGTGCGGCGGATTTGCCGGATTTTAGCGGTGATTACTAGAGAAGATGCGAGGATGCTACAGTTAAAATGGCGGGCCTCTGAGCCGCTTCGTTCTCCTTGTGTAGAAAAAAGTCTGTTTTGGAAGGTCAAAATGACCATTTTTTGAAATTTTGCCGGTCTGTCCCGTCCAAACGCAGGGGGATAGAGAGTTGTCCTTTATACTGGAGATAGAGTTCGACGAGCTGTATTCAACGCACTCATCGGCTTTGTCGTCACTACACGTAGTGCGGAGTTATGGCGGAAAGAATGTCGGCGGAAGGGTGGTTTAAACCCTTCCCCTTATTTTCTCGAAAATCAGAAAGTGTTCGCGATTGCCATTTTGATGCTATCGTGTAAGAAGCAAGTGGAGGGGGAATACAGGGCCGCATCCCGTTCCTCGGTATGGCCATTATTTCCGGAATTAGAGACTCAAATATTTCAGGTACCCAAAAATTAAGGCTAGAAAAAAGTGCGGCGGATTTGCCGGATTTTAGCGGTGATTACTAGAGAAGATGCGAGGATGCTACAGTTAAAATGGCGGGCCTCTGAGCCGCTTCGTTCTCCTTGTGTAGAAAAAAGTCTGTTTTGGAAGGTCAAAATGACCATTTTTTGAAATTTTGCCGGTCTGTCCCGTCCAAACGCAGGGGGATAGAGAGTTGTCCTTTATACTGGAGATAGAGTTCGACGAGCTGTATTCAACGCACTCATCGGCTTTGTCGTCACTACACGTAGTGCGGAGTTATGGCGGAAAGAAAGTCGGCGGAAGGGTGGTTTAAACCCTTCCCCTTATTTTCTCGAAAATCAGAAAGTGTTCGCGATTGCCATTTTGATGCTATCGTGTAAGAAGCAAGTGGAGGGGGAATACAGGGCCGCATCCCGTTCCTCGGTATGGCCATTATTTCCGGAATTAGAGACTCAAATATTTCAGGTACCCAAAAATTAAGGCTAGAAAAAAGTGCGGCGGATTTGCCGGATTTTAGCGGTGATTACTAGAGAAGATGCGAGGATGCTACAGTTAAAATGGCGGGCCTCTGAGCCGCTTCGTTCTCCTTGTGTAGAAAAAAGTCTGTTTTGGAAGGTCAAAATGACCATTTTTTTAAATTTTGCCGGTCTGTCCCGTCCAAACGCAGGGGGATAGAGAGTTGTCCTTTATACTGGAGATAGAGTTCGACGAGCTGTATTCAACGCACTCATCGGCTTTGTCGTCACTACACGTAGTGCGGAGTTATGGCGGAAAGAAAGTCGGCGGAAGGGTGGTTTAAACCCTTCCCCTTTTTTTCTCGAAAATCAGAAAGTGTTCGCGATTGCCATTTTGATGCTATCGTGTAAGAAGCAAGTAGAGGGGGAATACAGGGCCGCATCCCGTTCCTCGGTATGGCCATTATTTCCGGAATTAGAGACTCAAATATTTCAGGTACCCAAAAATTAAGGCTAGAAAAAAGTGCGGCGGATTTGCCGGTTTTTAGCGGTGATTACTAGAGAAGATGCGAGGATGCTACAGTTAAAATGGCGGGCCTCTGAGCCGCTTCGTTCTCCTTGTGTAGAAAAAAGTCTGTTTTGGAAGGTCAAAATGACCATTTTTTGAAATTTTGCCGGTCTGTCCCGTCCAAACGCAGGGGGATAGAGAGTTGTCCTTTATACTGGAGATAGAGTTCGACGAGCTGTATTCAACGCACTCATCGGCTTTGTCGTCACTACACGTAGTGCGGAGTTATGGCGGAAAGAAAGTCGGCGGAAGGGTGGTTTAAACCCTTCCCCTTTTTTTCTCGAAAATCAGAAAGTGTTCGCGATTGCCATTTTGATGCTATCGTGTAAGAAGCAAGTGGAGGGGGAATACAGGGCCGCATCCCGTTCCTCGGTATGGCCATTATTTCCGGAATTAGAGACTCAAATATTTCAGGTACCCAAAAATTAAGGCTAGAAAAAAGTGCGGCGGATTTGCCGGATTTTAGCGGTGATTACTAGAGAAGATGCGAGGATGCTACAGTTAAAATGGCGGGCCTCTGAGCCGCTTCGTTCTCCTTGTGTAGAAAAAAGTCTGTTTTGGAAGGTCAAAATGACCATTTTTTGAAATTTTGCCGGTCTGTCCCGTCCAAACGCAGGGGGATAGAGAGTTGTCCTTTATACTGGAGATAGAGTTCGACGAGCTGTATTCAACGCACTCATCGGCTTTGTCGTCACTACACGTAGTGCGGAGTTATGGCGGAAAGAAAGTCGGCGGAAGGGTGGTTTAAACCCTTCCCCTTATTTTCTCGAAAATCAGAAAGTGTTCGCGATTGCCATTTTGATGCTATCGTGTAAGAAGCAAGTGGAGGGGGAATACAGGGCCGCATCCCGTTCCTCGGTATGGCCATTATTTCCGGAATTAGAGACTCAAATATTTCAGGTACCCAAAAATTAAGGCTAGAAAAAAGTGCGGCGGATTTGCCGGATTTTAGCGGTGATTACTAGAGAAGATGCGAGGATGCTACAGTTAAAATGGCGGGCCTCTGAGCCGCTTCGTTCTCCTTGTGTAGAAAAAAGTCTGTTTTGGAAGGTCAAAATGACCATTTTTTGAAATTTTGCCGGTCTGTCCCGTCCAAACGCAGGGGGATAGAGAGTTGTCCTTTATACTGGAGATAGAGTTCGACGAGCTGTATTCAACGCACTCATCGGCTTTGTCGTCACTACACGTAGTGCGGAGTTATGGCGGAAAGAAAGTCGGCGGAAGGGTGGTTTAAACCCTTCCCCTTTTTTTCTCGAAAATCAGAAAGTGTTCGCGATTGCCATTTTGATGCTATCGTGTAAGAAGCAAGTGGAGGGGGAATACAGGGCCGCATCCCGTTCCTCGGTATGGCCATTATTTCCGGAATTAGAGACTCAAATATTTCAGGTACCCAAAAATTAAGGCTAGAAAAAAGTGCGGCGGATTTGCCGGATTTTAGCGGTGATTACTAGAGAAGATGCGAGGATGCTACAGTTAAAATGGCGGGCCTCTGAGCCGCTTCGTTCTCCTTGTGTAGAAAAAAGTCTGTTTTGGAAGGTCAAAATGACCATTTTTTGAAATTTTGCCGGTCTGTCCCGTCCAAACGCAGGGGGATAGAGAGTTGTCCTTTATACTGGAGATAGAGTTCGACGAGCTGTATTCAACGCACTCATCGGCTTTGTCGTCACTACACGTAGTGCGGAGTTATGGCGGAAAGAAAGTCGGCGGAAGGGTGGTTTAAACCCTTCCCCTTTTTTTCTCGAAAATCAGAAAGTGTTCGCGATTGCCATTTTGATGCTATCGTGTAAGAAGCAAGTAGAGGGGGAATACAGGGCCGCATCCCGTTCCTCGGTATGGCCATTATTTCCGGAATTAGAGACTCAAATATTTCAGGTACCCAAAAATTAAGGCTAGAAAAAAGTGCGGCGGATTTGCCGGATTTTAGCGGTGATTACTAGAGAAGATGCGAGGATGCTACAGTTAAAATGGCGGGCCTCTGAGCCGCTTCGTTCTCCTTGTGTAGAAAAAAGTCTGTTTTGGAAGGTCAAAATGACCATTTTTTGAAATTTTGCCGGTCTGTCCCGTCCAAACGCAGGGGGATAGAGAGTTGTCCTTTATACTGGAGATAGAGTTCGACGAGCTGTATTCAACGCACTCACCGGCTTTGTCGTCACTACACGTAGTGCGGAGTTATGGCGGAAAGAAAGTCGAAAATCAGAAAGTGTTCGCGATTGCCATTTTGATGCTATCGTGTAAGAAGCAAGTGGAGGGGGAATACAGGGCCGCATCCCGTTCCTCGGTATGGCCATTATTTCCGGAATTAGAGACTCAAATATTTCAGGTACCCAAAAATTAAGGCTAGAAAAAAGTGCGGCGGATTTGCCGGATTTTAGCGGTGATTACTAGAGAAGATGCGAGGATGCTACAGTTAAAATGGCGGGCCTCTGAGCCGCTTCGTTCTCCTTGTGTAGAAAAAAGTCTGTTTTGGAAGGTCAAAATGACCATTTTTTGAAATTTTGCCGGTCTGTCCCGTCCAAACGCAGGGGGATAGAGAGTTGTCCTTTATACTGGAGGTAGAGTTCGACGAGCTGTATTCAACGCACTCATCGGCTTTGTCGTCACTACACGTAGTGCGGAGTTATGGCGGAAAGAAAGTCGGCGGAAGGGTGGTTTAAACCCTTCCCCTTATTTTCTCGAAAATCAGAAAGTGTTCGCGATTGCCATTTTGATGCTATCGTGTAAGAAGCAAGTGGAGGGGGAATACAGGGCCGCATCCCGTTCCTCGGTATGGCCATTATTTCCGGAATTAGAGACTCAAATATTTCAGGTACCCAAAAATTAAGGCTAGAAAAAAGTGCGGCGGATTTGCCGGATTTTAGCGGTGATTACTAGAGAAGATGCGAGGATGCTACAGTTAAAATGGCGGGCCTCTGAGCCGCTTCATTCTCCTTGTGTAGAAAAAAGTCTGTTTTGGAAGGTCAAAATGACCATTTTTTGAAATTTTGCCGGTCTGTCCCGTCCAAACGCAGGGGGATAGAGAGTTGTCCTTTATACTGGAGATAGAGTTCGACGAGCTGTATTCAACGCACTCATCGGCTTTGTCGTCACTACACGTAGTGCGGAGTTATGGCGGAAAGAAAGTCGGCGGAAGGGTGGTTTAAACCCTTCCCCTTTTTTTCTCGAAAATCAGAAAGTGTTCGCGATTGCCATTTTGATGCTATCGTGTAAGAAGCAAGTAGAGGGGGAATACAGGGCCGCATCCCGTTCCTCGGTATGGCCATTATTTCCGGAATTAGAGACTCAAATATTTCAGGTACCCAAAAATTAAGGCTAGAAAAAAGTGCGGCGGATTTGCCGGATTTTAGCGGTGATTACTAGAGAAGATGCGAGGATGCTACAGTTAAAATGGCGGGCCTCTGAGCCGCTTCGTTCTCCTTGTGTAGAAAAAAGTCTGTTTTGGAAGGTCAAAATGACCATTTTTTGAAATTTTGCCGGTCTGTCCCGTCCAAACGCAGGGGGATAGAGAGTTGTCCTTTATACTGGAGATAGAGTTCGACGAGCTGTATTCAACGCACTCATCGGCTTTGTCGTCAGTACACGTAGTGCGGAGTTATGGCGGAAAGAAAGTCGAAAATCAGAAAGTGTTCGCGATTGCCATTTTGATGCTATCGTGTAAGAAGCAAGTGGAGGGGGAATACAGGGCCGCATCCCGTTCCTCGGTATGGCCATTATTTCCGGAATTAGAGACTCAAATATTTCAGGTACCCAAAAATTAAGGCTAGAAAAAAGTGCGGCGGATTTGCCGGATTTTAGCGGTGATTACTAGAGAAGATGCGAGGATGCTACAGTTAAAATGGCGGGCCTCTGAGCCGCTTCGTTCTCCTTGTGTAGAAAAAAGTCTGTTTTGGAAGGTCAAAATGACCATTTTTTGAAATTTTGCCGGTCTGTCCCGTCCAAACGCAGGGGGATAGAGAGTTGTCCTTTATACTGGAGATAGAGTTCGACGAGCTGTATTCAACGCACTCATCGGCTTTGTCGTCACTACACGTAGTGCGGAGTTATGGCGGAAAGAAAGTCGGCGGAAGGGTGGTTTAAACCCTTCCCCTTATTTTCTCGAAAATCAGAAAGTGTTCGCGATTGCCATTTTGATGCTATCGTGTAAGAAGCAAGTGGAGGGGGAATACAGGGCCGCATCCCGTTCCTCGGTATGGCCATTATTTCCGGAATTAGAGACTCAAATATTTCAGGTACCCAAAAATTGAGGCTAGAAAAAAGTGCGGCGGATTTGCCGGATTTTAGCGGTGATTACTAGAGAAGATGCGAGGATGCTACAGTTAAAATGGCGGGCCTCTGAGCCGCTTCGTTCTCCTTGTGTAGAAAAAAGTCTGTTTTGGAAGGTCAAAATGACCATTTTTTGAAATTTTGCCGGTCTGTCCCGTCCAAACGCAGGGGGATAGAGAGTTGTCCTTTATACTGGAGATAGAGTTCGACGAGCTGTATTCAACGCACTCATCGGCTTTGTCGTCACTACACGTAGTGCGGAGTTATGGCGGAAAGAAAGTCGGCGGAAGGGTGGTTTACCTTCCCCTTATTTTCTCGAAAATCAGAAAGTGTTCGCGATTGCCATTTTGATGCTATCGTGTAAGAAGCAAGTGGAGGGGGAATACAGGGCCGCATCCCGTTCCTCGGTATGGCCATTATTTCCGGAATTAGAGACTCAAATATTTCAGGTACCCAAAAATTAAGGCTAGAAAAAAGTGCGGCGGATTTGCCGGATTTTAGCGGTGATTACTAGAGAAGATGCGAGGATGCTACAGTTAAAATGGCGGGCCTCTGAGCCGCTTCGTTCTCCTTGTGTAGAAAAAAGTCTGTTTTGGAAGGTCAAAATGACCATTTTTTGAAATTTTGCCGGTCTGTCCCGTCCAAACGCAGGGGGATAGAGAGTTGTCCTTTATACTGGAGATAGAGTTCGACGAGCTGTATTCAACGCACTCATCGGCTTTGTCGTCACTACACGTAGTGCGGAGTTATGGCGGAAAGAAAGTCGGCGGAAGGGTGGTTTAAACCCTTCCCCTTATTTTCTCGAAAATCAGAAAGTGTTCGCGATTGCCATTTTGATGCTATCGTGTAAGAAGCAAGTGGAGGGGGAATACAGGGCCGCATCCCGTTCCTCGGTATGGCCATTATTTCCGGAATTAGAGACTCAAATATTTCAGGTACCCAAAAATTAAGGCTAGAAAAAAGTGCGGCGGATTTGCCGGATTTTAGCGGTGATTACTAGAGAAGATGCGAGGATGCTACAGTTAAAATGGCGGGCCTCTGAGCCGCTTCGTTCTCCTTGTGTAGAAAAAAGTCTGTTTTGGAAGGTCAAAATGACCATTTTTTGAAATTTTGCCGGTCTGTCCCGTCCAAACGCAGGGGGATAGAGAGTTGTCCTTTATACTGGAGATAGAGTTCGACGAGCTGTATTCAACGCACTCATCGGCTTTGTCGTCACTACACGTAGTGCGGAGTTATGGCGGAAAGAAAGTCGGCGGAAGGGTGGTTTAAACCCTTCCCCTTTTTTTCTCGAAAATCAGAAAGTGTTCGCGATTGCCATTTTGATGCTATCGTGTAAGAAGCAAGTAGAGGGGGAATACAGGGCCGCATCCCGTTCCTCGGTATGGCCATTATTTCCGGAATTAGAGACTCAAATATTTCAGGTACCCAAAAATTAAGGCTAGAAAAAAGTGCGGCGGATTTGCCGGATTTTAGCGGTGATTACTAGAGAAGATGCGAGGATGCTACAGTTAAAATGGCGGGCCTCTGAGCCGCTTCGTTCTCCTTGTGTAGAAAAAAGTCTGTTTTGGAAGGTCAAAATGACCATTTTTTGAAATTTTGCCGGTCTGTCCCGTCCAAACGCAGGGGGATAGAGAGTTGTCCTTTATATTGGAGATAGAGTTCGACGAGCTGTATTCAACGCACTCATCGGCTTTGTCGTCACTACACGTAGTGCGGAGTTATGGCGGAAAGAAAGTCGGCGGAAGGGTGGTTTAAACCCTTCCCCTTTTTTTCTCGAAAATCAGAAAGTGTTCGCGATTGCCATTTTGATGCTATCGTGTAAGAAGCAAGTAGAGGGGGAATACAGGGCCGCATCCCGTTCCTCGGTATGGCCATTATTTCCGGAATTAGAGACTCAAATATTTCAGGTACCCAAAAATTAAGGCTAGAAAAAAGTGCGGCGGATTTGCCGGATTTTAGCGGTGATTACTAGAGAAGATGCGAGGATGCTACAGTTAAAATGGCGGGCCTCTGAGCCGCTTCGTTCTCCTTGTGTAGAAAAAAGTCTGTTTTGGAAGGTCAAAATGACCATTTTTTGAAATTTTGCCGGTCTGTCCCGTCCAAACGCAGGGGGATAGAGAGTTGTCCTTTATACTGGAGATAGAGTTCGACGAGCTGTATTCAACGCACTCACCGGCTTTGTCGTCACTACACGTAGTGCGGAGTTATGGCGGAAAGAAAGTCGAAAATCAGAAAGTGTTCGCGATTGCCATTTTGATGCTATCGTGTAAGAAGCAAGTGGAGGGGGAATACAGGGCCGCATCCCGTTCCTCGGTATGGCCATTATTTCCGGAATTAGAGACTCAAATATTTCAGGTACCCAAAAATTAAGGCTAGAAAAAAGTGCGGCGGATTTGCCGGATTTTAGCGGTGATTACTAGAGAAGATGCGAGGATGCTACAGTTAAAATGGCGGGCCTCTGAGCCGCTTCGTTCTCCTTGTGTAGAAAAAAGTCTGTTTTGGAAGGTCAAAATGACCATTTTTTGAAATTTTGCCGGTCTGTCCCGTCCAAACGCAGGGGGATAGAGAGTTGTCCTTTATACTGGAGGTAGAGTTCGACGAGCTGTATTCAACGCACTCATCGGCTTTGTCGTCACTACACGTAGTGCGGAGTTATGGCGGAAAGAAAGTCGGCGGAAGGGTGGTTTAAACCCTTCCCCTTATTTTCTCGAAAATCAGAAAGTGTTCGCGATTGCCATTTTGATGCTATCGTGTAAGAAGCAAGTGGAGGGGGAATACAGGGCCGCATCCCGTTCCTCGGTATGGCCATTATTTCCGGAATTAGAGACTCAAATATTTCAGGTACCCAAAAATTAAGGCTAGAAAAAAGTGCGGCGGATTTGCCGGATTTTAGCGGTGATTACTAGAGAAGATGCGAGGATGCTACAGTTAAAATGGCGGGCCTCTGAGCCGCTTCGTTCTCCTTGTGTAGAAAAAAGTCTGTTTTGGAAGGTCAAAATGACCATTTTTTGAAATTTTGCCGGTCTGTCCCGTCCAAACGCAGGGGGATAGAGAGTTGTCCTTTATACTGGAGATAGAGTTCGACGAGCTGTATTCAACGCACTCATCGGCTTTGTCGTCACTACACGTAGTGCGGAGTTATGGCGGAAAGAAAGTCGGCGGAAGGGTGGTTTAAACCCTTCCCCTTATTTCCTCGAAAATCAGAAAGTGTTCGCGATTGCCATTTTGATGCTATCGTGTAAGAAGCAAGTGGAGGGGGAATACAGGGCCGCATCCCGTTCCTCGGTATGGCCATTATTTCCGGAATTAGAGACTCAAATATTTCAGGTACCCAAAAATTAAGGCTAGAAAAAAGTGCGGCGGATTTGCCGGATTTTAGCGGTGATTACTAGAGAAGATGCGAGGATGCTACAGTTAAAATGGCGGGCCTCTGAGCCGCTTCATTCTCCTTGTGTAGAAAAAAGTCTGTTTTGGAAGGTCAAAATGACCATTTTTTGAAATTTTGCCGGTCTGTCCCGTCCAAACGCAGGGGGATAGAGAGTTGTCCTTTATACTGGAGATAGAGTTCGACGAGCTGTATTCAACGCACTCATCGGCTTTGTCGTCACTACACGTAGTGCGGAGTTATGGCGGAAAGAAAGTCGGCGGAAGGGTGGTTTAAACCCTTCCCCTTTTTTTCTCGAAAATCAGAAAGTGTTCGCGATTGCCATTTTGATGCTATCGTGTAAGAAGCAAGTAGAGGGGGAATACAGGGCCGCATCCCGTTCCTCGGTATGGCCATTATTTCCGGAATTAGAGACTCAAATATTTCAGGTACCCAAAAATTAAGGCTAGAAAAAAGTGCGGCGGATTTGCCGGATTTTAGCGGTGATTACTAGAGAAGATGCGAGGATGCTACAGTTAAAATGGCGGGCCTCTGAGCCGCTTCGTTCTCCTTGTGTAGAAAAAAGTCTGTTTTGGAAGGTCAAAATGACCATTTTTTGAAATTTTGCCGGTCTGTCCCGTCCAAACGCAGGGGGATAGAGAGTTGTCCTTTATACTGGAGATAGAGTTCGACGAGCTGTATTCAACGCACTCATCGGCTTTGTCGTCAGTACACGTAGTGCGGAGTTATGGCGGAAAGAAAGTCGAAAATCAGAAAGTGTTCGCGATTGCCATTTTGATGCTATCGTGTAAGAAGCAAGTGGAGGGGGAATACAGGGCCGCATCCCGTTCCTCGGTATGGCCATTATTTCCGGAATTAGAGACTCAAATATTTCAGGTACCCAAAAATTAAGGCTAGAAAAAAGTGCGGCGGATTTGCCGGATTTTAGCGGTGATTACTAGAGAAGATGCGAGGATGCTACAGTTAAAATGGCGGGCCTCTGAGCCGCTTCGTTCTCCTTGTGTAGAAAAAAGTCTGTTTTGGAAGGTCAAAATGACCATTTTTTGAAATTTTGCCGGTCTGTCCCGTCCAAACGCAGGGGGATAGAGAGTTGTCCTTTATACTGGAGATAGAGTTCGACGAGCTGTATTCAACGCACTCATCGGCTTTGTCGTCACTACACGTAGTGCGGAGTTATGGCGGAAAGAAAGTCGGCGGAAGGGTGGTTTAAACCCTTCCCCTTATTTTCTCGAAAATCAGAAAGTGTTCGCGATTGCCATTTTGATGCTATCGTGTAAGAAGCAAGTGGAGGGGGAATACAGGGCCGCATCCCGTTCCTCGGTATGGCCATTATTTCCGGAATTAGAGACTCAAATATTTCAGGTACCCAAAAATTGAGGCTAGAAAAAAGTGCGGCGGATTTGCCGGATTTTAGCGGTGATTACTAGAGAAGATGCGAGGATGCTACAGTTAAAATGGCGGGCCTCTGAGCCGCTTCGTTCTCCTTGTGTAGAAAAAAGTCTGTTTTGGAAGGTCAAAATGACCATTTTTTGAAATTTTGCCGGTCTGTCCCGTCCAAACGCAGGGGGATAGAGAGTTGTCCTTTATACTGGAGATAGAGTTCGACGAGCTGTATTCAACGCACTCATCGGCTTTGTCGTCACTACACGTAGTGCGGAGTTATGGCGGAAAGAAAGTCGGCGGAAGGGTGGTTTACCTTCCCCTTATTTTCTCGAAAATCAGAAAGTGTTCGCGATTGCCATTTTGATGCTATCGTGTAAGAAGCAAGTGGAGGGGGAATACAGGGCCGCATCCCGTTCCTCGGTATGGCCATTATTTCCGGAATTAGAGACTCAAATATTTCAGGTACCCAAAAATTAAGGCTAGAAAAAAGTGCGGCGGATTTGCCGGATTTTAGCGGTGATTACTAGAGAAGATGCGAGGATGCTACAGTTAAAATGGCGGGCCTCTGAGCCGCTTCGTTCTCCTTGTGTAGAAAAAAGTCTGTTTTGGAAGGTCAAAATGACCATTTTTTGAAATTTTGCCGGTCTGTCCCGTCCAAACGCAGGGGGATAGAGAGTTGTCCTTTATACTGGAGATAGAGTTCGACGAGCTGTATTCAACGCACTCATCGGCTTTGTCGTCACTACACGTAGTGCGGAGTTATGGCGGAAAGAAAGTCGGCGGAAGGGTGGTTTAAACCCTTCCCCTTATTTTCTCGAAAATCAGAAAGTGTTCGCGATTGCCATTTTGATGCTATCGTGTAAGAAGCAAGTGGAGGGGGAATACAGGGCCGCATCCCGTTCCTCGGTATGGCCATTATTTCCGGAATTAGAGACTCAAATATTTCAGGTACCCAAAAATTAAGGCTAGAAAAAAGTGCGGCGGATTTGCCGGATTTTAGCGGTGATTACTAGAGAAGATGCGAGGATGCTACAGTTAAAATGGCGGGCCTCTGAGCCGCTTCGTTCTCCTTGTGTAGAAAAAAGTCTGTTTTGGAAGGTCAAAATGACCATTTTTTGAAATTTTGCCGGTCTGTCCCGTCCAAACGCAGGGGGATAGAGAGTTGTCCTTTATACTGGAGATAGAGTTCGACGAGCTGTATTCAACGCACTCATCGGCTTTGTCGTCACTACACGTAGTGCGGAGTTATGGCGGAAAGAAAGTCGGCGGAAGGGTGGTTTAAACCCTTCCCCTTTTTTTCTCGAAAATCAGAAAGTGTTCGCGATTGCCATTTTGATGCTATCGTGTAAGAAGCAAGTAGAGGGGGAATACAGGGCCGCATCCCGTTCCTCGGTATGGCCATTATTTCCGGAATTAGAGACTCAAATATTTCAGGTACCCAAAAATTAAGGCTAGAAAAAAGTGCGGCGGATTTGCCGGATTTTAGCGGTGATTACTAGAGAAGATGCGAGGATGCTACAGTTAAAATGGCGGGCCTCTGAGCCGCTTCGTTCTCCTTGTGTAGAAAAAAGTCTGTTTTGGAAGGTCAAAATGACCATTTTTTGAAATTTTGCCGGTCTGTCCCGTCCAAACGCAGGGGGATAGAGAGTTGTCCTTTATACTGGAGATAGAGTTCGACGAGCTGTATTCAACGCACTCATCGGCTTTGTCGTCACTACACGTAGTGCGGAGTTATGGCGGAAAGAAAGTCGAAAATCAGAAAGTGTTCGCGATTGCCATTTTGATGCTATCGTGTAAGAAGCAAGTGGAGGGGGAATACAGGGCCGCATCCCGTTCCTCGGTATGGCCATTATTTCCGGAATTAGAGACTCAAATATTTCAGGTACCCAAAAATTAAGGCTAGAAAAAAGTGCGGCGGATTTGCCGGATTTTAGCGGTGATTACTAGAGAAGATGCGAGGATGCTACAGTTAAAATGGCGGGCCTCTGAGCCGCTTCGTTCTCCTTGTGTAGAAAAAAGTCTGTTTTGGAAGGTCAAAATGACCATTTTTTGAAATTTTGCCGGTCTGTCCCGTCCAAACGCAGGGGGATAGAGAGTTGTCCTTTATACTGGAGGTAGAGTTCGACGAGCTGTATTCAACGCACTCATCGGCTTTGTCGTCACTACACGTAGTGCCGAGTTATGGCGGAAAGAAAGTCGGCGGAAGGGTGGTTTAAACCCTTCCCCTTTTTTTCTCGAAAATCAGAAAGTGTTCGCGATTGCCATTTTGATGCTATCGTGTAAGAAGCAAGTAGAGGGGGAATACAGGGCCGCATCCCGTTCCTCGGTATGGCTATTATTTCCGGAATTAGAGACTCAAATATTTCAGGTACCCAAAAATTAAGGCTAGAAAAAAGTGCGGCGGATTTGCCGGATTTTAGCGGTGATTACTAGAGAAGATGCGAGGATGCTACAGTTAAAATGGCGGGCCTCTGAGCCGCTTCGTTCTCCTTGTGTAGAAAAAAGTCTGTTTTGGAAGGTCAAAATGACCATTTTTTGAAATTTTGCCGGTCTGTCCCGTCCAAACGCAGGGGGATAGAGAGTTGTCCTTTATACTGGAGATAGAGTTCGACGAGCTGTATTCAACGCACTCATCGGCTTTGTCGTCACTACACGTAGTGCGGAGTTATGGCGGAAAGAAAGTCGGCGGAAGGGTGGTTTACCTTCCCCTTATTTTCTCGAAAATCAGAAAGTGTTCGCGATTGCCATTTTGATGCTATCGTGTAAGAAGCAAGTGGAGGGGGAATACAGGGCCGCATCCCGTTCCTCGGTATGGCCATTATTTCCGGAATTAGAGACTCAAATATTTCAGGTACCCAAAAATTAAGGCTAGAAAAAAGTGCGGCGGATTTGCCGGATTTTAGCGGTGATTACTAGAGAAGATGCGAGGATGCTACAGTTAAAATGGCGGGCCTCTGAGCCGCTTCGTTCTCCTTGTGTAGAAAAAAGTCTGTTTTGGAAGGTCAAAATGACCATTTTTTGAAATTTTGCCGGTCTGTCCCGTCCAAACGCAGGGGGATAGAGAGTTGTCCTTTATACTGGAGATAGAGTTCGACGAGCTGTATTCAACGCACTCATCGGCTTTGTCGTCAGTACACGTAGTGCGGAGTTATGGCGGAAAGAAAGTCGAAAATCAGAAAGTGTTCGCGATTGCCATTTTGATGCTATCGTGTAAGAAGCAAGTGGAGGGGGAATACAGGGCCGCATCCCGTTCCTCGGTATGGCCATTATTTCCGGAATTAGAGACTCAAATATTTCAGGTACCCAAAAATTAAGGCTAGAAAAAAGTGCGGCGGATTTGCCGGATTTTAGCGGTGATTACTAGAGAAGATGCGAGGATGCTACAGTTAAAATGGCGGGCCTCTGAGCCGCTTCGTTCTCCTTGTGTAGAAAAAAGTCTGTTTTGGAAGGTCAAAATGACCATTTTTTGAAATTTTGCCGGTCTGTCCCGTCCAAACGCAGGGGGATAGAGAGTTGTCCTTTATACTGGAGATAGAGTTCGACGAGCTGTATTCAACGCACTCATCGGCTTTGTCGTCACTACACGTAGTGCGGAGTTATGGCGGAAAGAAAGTCGGCGGAAGGGTGGTTTAAACCCTTCCCCTTATTTTCTCGAAAATCAGAAAGTGTTCGCGATTGCCATTTTGATGCTATCGTGTAAGAAGCAAGTGGAGGGGGATTACAGGGCCGCATCCCGTTCCTCGGTATGGCCATTATTTCCGGAATTAGAGACTCAAATATTTCAGGTACCCAAAAATTGAGGCTAGAAAAAAGTGCGGCGGATTTGCCGGATTTTAGCGGTGATTACTAGAGAAGATGCGAGGATGCTACAGTTAAAATGGCGGGCCTCTGAGCCGCTTCGTTCTCCTTGTGTAGAAAAAAGTCTGTTTTGGAAGGTCAAAATGACCATTTTTTGAAATTTTGCCGGTCTGTCCCGTCCAAACGCAGGGGGATAGAGAGTTGTCCTTTATACTGGAGATAGAGTTCGACGAGCTGTATTCAACGCACTCATCGGCTTTGTCGTCACTACACGTAGTGCGGAGTTATGGCGGAAAGAAAGTCGGCGGAAGGGTGGTTTACCTTCCCCTTATTTTCTCGAAAATCAGAAAGTGTTCGCGATTGCCATTTTGATGCTATCGTGTAAGAAGCAAGTGGAGGGGGAATACAGGGCCGCATCCCGTTCCTCGGTATGGCCATTATTTCCGGAATTAGAGACTCAAATATTTCAGGTACCCAAAAATTAAGGCTAGAAAAAAGTGCGGCGGATTTGCCGGATTTTAGCGGTGATTACTAGAGAAGATGCGAGGATGCTACAGTTAAAATGGCGGGCCTCTGAGCCGCTTCGTTCTCCTTGTGTAGAAAAAAGTCTGTTTTGGAAGGTCAAAATGACCATTTTTTGAAATTTTGCCGGTCTGTCCCGTCCAAACGCAGGGGGATAGAGAGTTGTCCTTTATACTGGAGATAGAGTTCGACGAGCTGTATTCAACGCACTCATCGGCTTTGTCGTCACTACACGTAGTGCGGAGTTATGGCGGAAAGAAAGTCGGCGGAAGGGTGGTTTAAACCCTTCCCCTTATTTTCTCGAAAATCAGAAAGTGTTCGCGATTGCCATTTTGATGCTATCGTGTAAGAAGCAAGTGGAGGGGGAATACAGGGCCGCATCCCGTTCCTCGGTATGGTCATTATTTCCGGAATTAGAGACTCAAATATTTCAGGTACCCAAAAATTAAGGCTAGAAAAAAGTGCGGCGGATTTGCCGGATTTTAGCGGTGATTACTAGAGAAGATGCGAGGATGCTACAGTTAAAATGGCGGGCCTCTGAGCCGCTTCGTTCTCCTTGTGTAGAAAAAAGTCTGTTTTGGAAGGTCAAAATGACCATTTTTTGAAATTTTGCCGGTCTGTCCCGTCCAAACGCAGGGGGATAGAGAGTTGTCCTTTATACTGGAGATAGAGTTCGACGAGCTGTATTCAACGCACTCATCGGCTTTGTCGTCACTACACGTAGTGCGGAGTTATGGCGGAAAGAAAGTCGGCGGAAGGGTGGTTTAAACCCTTCCCCTTTTTTTCTCGAAAATCAGAAAGTGTTCGCGATTGCCATTTTGATGCTATCGTGTAAGAAGCAAGTAGAGGGGGAATACAGGGCCGCATCCCGTTCCTCGGTATGGCCATTATTTCCGGAATTAGAGACTCAAATATTTCAGGTACCCAAAAATTAAGGCTAGAAAAAAGTGCGGCGGATTTGCCGGATTTTAGCGGTGATTACTAGAGAAGATGCGAGGATGCTACAGTTAAAATGGCGGGCCTCTGAGCCGCTTCGTTCTCCTTGTGTAGAAAAAAGTCTGTTTTGGAAGGTCAAAATGACCATTTTTTGAAATTTTGCCGGTCTGTCCCGTCCAAACGCAGGGGGATAGAGAGTTGTCCTTTATACTGGAGATAGAGTTCGACGAGCTGTATTCAACGCACTCATCGGCTTTGTCGTCACTACACGTAGTGCGGAGTTATGGCGGAAAGAAAGTCGGCGGAAGGGTGGTTTAAACCCTTCCCCTTATTTTCTCGAAAATCAGAAAGTGTTCGCGATTGCCATTTTGATGCTATCGTGTAAGAAGCAAGTGGAGGGGGAATACAGGGCCGCATCCCGTTCCTCGGTATGGCCATTATTTCCGGAATTAGAGACTCAAATATTTCAGGTACCCAAAAATTAAGGCTAGAAAAAAGTGCGGCGGATTTGCCGGATTTTAGCGGTGATTACTAGAGAAGATGCGAGGATGCTACAGTTAAAATGGCGGGCCTCTGAGCCGCTTCGTTCTCCTTGTGTAGAAAAAAGTCTGTTTTGGAAGGTCAAAATGACCATTTTTTGAAATTTTGCCGGTCTGTCCCGTCCAAACGCAGGGGGATAGAGAGTTGTCCTTTATACTGGAGATAGAGTTCGACGAGCTGTATTCAACGCACTCATCGGCTTTGTCGTCACTACACGTAGTGCGGAGTTATGGCGGAAAGAAAGTCGAAAATCAGAAAGTGTTCGCGATTGCCATTTTGATGCTATCGTGTAAGAAGCAAGTGGAGGGGGAATACAGGGCCGCATCCCGTTCCTCGGTATGGCCATTATTTCCGGAATTAGAGACTCAAATATTTCAGGTACCCAAAAATTAAGGCTAGAAAAAAGTGCGGCGGATTTGCCGGATTTTAGCGGTGATTACTAGAGAAGATGCGAGGATGCTACAGTTAAAATGGCGGGCCTCTGAGCCGCTTCGTTCTCCTTGTGTAGAAAAAAGTCTGTTTTGGAAGGTCAAAATGACCATTTTTTGAAATTTTGCCGGTCTGTCCCGTCCAAACGCAGGGGGATAGAGAGTTGTCCTTTATACTGGAGGTAGAGTTCGACGAGCTGTATTCAACGCACTCATCGGCTTTGTCGTCACTACACGTAGTGCCGAGTTATGGCGGAAAGAAAGTCGGCGGAAGGGTGGTTTAAACCCTTCCCCTTTTTTTCTCGAAAATCAGAAAGTGTTCGCGATTGCCATTTTGATGCTATCGTGTAAGAAGCAAGTAGAGGGGGAATACAGGGCCGCATCCCGTTCCTCGGTATGGCTATTATTTCCGGAATTAGAGACTCAAATATTTCAGGTACCCAAAAATTAAGGCTAGAAAAAAGTGCGGCGGATTTGCCGGATTTTAGCGGTGATTACTAGAGAAGATGCGAGGATGCTACAGTTAAAATGGCGGGCCTCTGAGCCGCTTCGTTCTCCTTGTGTAGAAAAAAGTCTGTTTTGGAAGGTCAAAATGACCATTTTTTGAAATTTTGCCGGTCTGTCCCGTCCAAACGCAGGGGGATAGAGAGTTGTCCTTTATACTGGAGATAGAGTTCGACGAGCTGTATTCAACGCACTCATCGGCTTTGTCGTCACTACACGTAGTGCGGAGTTATGGCGGAAAGAAAGTCGGCGGAAGGGTGGTTTACCTTCCCCTTATTTTCTCGAAAATCAGAAAGTGTTCGCGATTGCCATTTTGATGCTATCGTGTAAGAAGCAAGTGGAGGGGGAATACAGGGCCGCATCCCGTTCCTCGGTATGGCCATTATTTCCGGAATTAGAGACTCAAATATTTCAGGTACCCAAAAATTAAGGCTAGAAAAAAGTGCGGCGGATTTGCCGGATTTTAGCGGTGATTACTAGAGAAGATGCGAGGATGCTACAGTTAAAATGGCGGGCCTCTGAGCCGCTTCGTTCTCCTTGTGTAGAAAAAAGTCTGTTTTGGAAGGTCAAAATGACCATTTTTTGAAATTTTGCCGGTCTGTCCCGTCCAAACGCAGGGGGATAGAGAGTTGTCCTTTATACTGGAGATAGAGTTCGACGAGCTGTATTCAACGCACTCATCGGCTTTGTCGTCACTACACGTAGTGCGGAGTTATGGCGGAAAGAAAGTCGGCGGAAAGGTGGTTTAAACCCTTCCCCTTATTTTCTCGAAAATCAGAAAGTGTTCGCGATTGCCATTTTGATGCTATCGTGTAAGAAGCAAGTGGAGGGGGAATACAGGGCCGCATCCCGTTCCTCGGTATGGCCATTATTTCCGGAATTAGAGACTCAAATATTTCAGGTACCCAAAAATTAAGGCTAGAAAAAAGTGCGGCGGATTTGCCGGATTTTAGCGGTGATTACTAGAGAAGATGCGAGGATGCTACAGTTAAAATGGCGGGCCTCTGAGCCGCTTCGTTCTCCTTGTGTAGAAAAAAGTCTGTTTTGGAAGGTCAAAATGACCATTTTTTGAAATTTTGCCGGTCTGTCCCGTCCAAACGCAGGGGGATAGAGAGTTGTCCTTTATACTGGAGATAGAGTTCGACGAGCTGTATTCAACGCACTCATCGGCTTTGTCGTCACTACACGTAGTGCGGAGTTATGGCGGAAAGAAAGTCGGCGGAAGGGTGGTTTAAACCCTTCCCCTTATTTTCTCGAAAATCAGAAAGTGTTCGCGATTGCCATTTTGATGCTATCGTGTAAGAAGCAAGTGGAGGGGGAATACAGGGCCGCATCCCGTTCCTCGGTATGGCCATTATTTCCGGAATTAGAGACTCAAATATTTCAGGTACCCAAAAATTGAGGCTAGAAAAAAGTGCGGCGGATTTGCCGGATTTTAGCGGTGATTACTAGAGAAGATGCGAGGATGCTACAGTTAAAATGGCGGGCCTCTGAGCCGCTTCGTTCTCCTTGTGTAGAAAAAAGTCTGTTTTGGAAGGTCAAAATGACCATTTTTTGAAATTTTGCCGGTCTGTCCCGTCCAAACGCAGGGGGATAGAGAGTTGTCCTTTATACTGGAGGTAGAGTTCGACGAGCTGTATTCAACGCACTCATCGGCTTTGTCGTCACTACACGTAGTGCGGAGTTATGGCGGAAAGAATGTCGGCGGAAGGGTGGTTTAAACCCTTCCCCTTTTTTTCTCGAAAATCAGAAAGTGTTCGCGATTGCCATTTTGATGCTATCGTGTAAGAAGCAAGTAGAGGGGGAATACAGGGCCGCATCCCGTTCCTCGGTATGGCCATTATTTCCGGAATTAGAGACTCAAATATTTCAGGTACCCAAAAATTAAGGCTAGAAAAAAGTGCGGCGGATTTGCCGGATTTTAGCGGTGATTACTAGAGAAGATGCGAGGATGCTACAGTTAAAATGGCGGGCCTCTGAGCCGCTTCGTTCTCCTTGTGTAGAAAAAAGTCTGTTTTGGAAGGTCAAAATGACCATTTTTTGAAATTTTGCCGGTCTGTCCCGTCCAAACGCAGGGGGATAGAGAGTTGTCCTTTATACTGGAGATAGAGTTCGACGAGCTGTATTCAACGCACTCATCGGCTTTGTCGTCACTACACGTAGTGCGGAGTTATGGCGGAAAGAAAGTCGGCGGAAGGGTGGTTTAAACCCTTCCCCTTATTTTCTCGAAAATCAGAAAGTGTTCGCGATTGCCATTTTGATGCTATCGTGTAAGAAGCAAGTGGAGGGGGAATACAGGGCCGCATCCCGTTCCTCGGTATGGCCATTATTTCCGGAATTAGAGACTCAAATATTTCAGGTACCCAAAAATTAAGGCTAGAAAAAAGTGCGGCGGATTTGCCGGATTTTAGCGGTGATTACTAGAGAAGATGCGAGGATGCTACAGTTAAAATGGCGGGCCTCTGAGCCGCTTCATTCTCCTTGTGTAGAAAAAAGTCTGTTTTGGAAGGTCAAAATGACCATTTTTTGAAATTTTGCCGGTCTGTCCCGTCCAAACGCAGGGGGATAGAGAGTTGTCCTTTATACTGGAGATAGAGTTCGACGAGCTGTATTCAACGCACTCATCGGCTTTGTCGTCACTACACGTAGTGCGGAGTTATGGCGGAAAGAAAGTCGGCGGAAGGGTGGTTTAAACCCTTCCCCTTTTTTTCTCGAAAATCAGAAAGTGTTCGCGATTGCCATTTTGATGCTATCGTGTAAGAAGCAAGTAGAGGGGGAATACAGGGCCGCATCCCGTTCCTCGGTATGGCCATTATTTCCGGAATTAGAGACTCAAATATTTCAGGTACCCAAAAATTAAGGCTAGAAAAAAGTGCGGCGGATTTGCCGGATTTTAGCGGTGATTACTAGAGAAGATGCGAGGATGCTACAGTTAAAATGGCGGGCCTCTGAGCCGCTTCGTTCTCCTTGTGTAGAAAAAAGTCTGTTTTGGAAGGTCAAAATGACCATTTTTTGAAATTTTGCCGGTCTGTCCCGTCCAAACGCAGGGGGATAGAGAGTTGTCCTTTATACTGGAGATAGAGTTCGACGAGCTGTATTCAACGCACTCATCGGCTTTGTCGTCAGTACACGTAGTGCGGAGTTATGGCGGAAAGAAAGTCGAAAATCAGAAAGTGTTCGCGATTGCCATTTTGATGCTATCGTGTAAGAAGCAAGTGGAGGGGGAATACAGGGCCGCATCCCGTTCCTCGGTATGGCCATTATTTCCGGAATTAGAGACTCAAATATTTCAGGTACCCAAAAATTAAGGCTAGAAAAAAGTGCGGCGGATTTGCCGGATTTTAGCGGTGATTACTAGAGAAGATGCGAGGATGCTACAGTTAAAATGGCGGGCCTCTGAGCCGCTTCGTTCTCCTTGTGTAGAAAAAAGTCTGTTTTGGAAGGTCAAAATGACCATTTTTTGAAATTTTGCCGGTCTGTCCCGTCCAAACGCAGGGGGATAGAGAGTTGTCCTTTATACTGGAGATAGAGTTCGACGAGCTGTATTCAACGCACTCATCGGCTTTGTCGTCACTACACGTAGTGCGGAGTTATGGCGGAAAGAAAGTCGGCGGAAGGGTGGTTTAAACCCTTCCCCTTATTTTCTCGAAAATCAGAAAGTGTTCGCGATTGCCATTTTGATTCTATCGTGTAAGAAGCAAGTGTAGGGGGAATACAGGGCCGCATCCCGTTCCTCGGTATGGCCATTATTTCCGGAATTAGAGACTCAAATATTTCAGGTACCCAAAAATTGAGGCTAGAAAAAAGTGCGGCGGATTTGCCGGATTTTAGCGGTGATTACTAAAGAAGATGCGAGGATGCTACAGTTAAAATGGCGGGCCTCTGAGCCGCTTCGTTCTCCTTGTGTAGAAAAAAGTCTGTTTTGGAAGGTCAAAATGACCATTTTTTGAAATTTTGCCGGTCTGTCACGTCCAAACGCAGGGGGATAGAGAGTTGTCCTTTATACTGGAGATAGAGTTCGACGAGCTGTATTCAACGCACTCATCGGCTTTGTCGTCACTACACGTAGTGCGGAGTTATGGCGGAAAGAAAGTCGGCGGAAGGGTGGTTTAAACCCTTCCCCTTTTTTTCTCGAAAATCAGAAAGTGTTCGCGATTGCCATTTTGATGCTATCGTGTAAGAAGCAAGTGGAGGGGGAATACAGGGCCGCATCCCGTTCCTCGGTATGGCCATTATTTCCGGAATTAGAGACTCAAATATTTCAGGTACCCAAAAATTAAGGCTAGAAAAAACTGCGGCGGATTTGCCGGATTTTAGCGGTGATTACTAGAGAAGATGCGAGGATGCTACAGTTAAAATGGCGGGCCTCTGAGCCGCTTCGTTCTCCTTGTGTAGAAAAAAGTCTGTTTTGGAAGGTCAAAATGACCATTTTTTGAAATTTTGCCGGTCTGTCCCGTCCAAACGCAGGGGGATAGAGAGTTGTCCTTTATACTGGAGATAGAGTTCGACGAGCTGTATTCAACGCACTCATCGGCTTTGTCGTCACTACACGTAGTGCGGAGTTATGGCGGAAAGAAAGTCGAAAATCAGAAAGTGTTCGCGATTGCCATTTTGATGCTATCGTGTAAGAAGCAAGTGGAGGGGGAATACAGGGCCGCATCCCGTTCCTCGGTATGGCCATTATTTCCGGAATTAGAGACTCAAATATTTCAGGTACCCAAAAATTGAGGCTAGAAAAAAGTGCGGCGGATTTGCCGGATTTTAGCGGTGATTACTAGAGAAGATGCGAGGATGCTACAGTTAAAATGGCGGGCCTCTGAGCCGCTTCGTTCTCCTTGTGTAGAAAAAAGTCTGTTTTTGAAGGTCAAAATGACCATTTTTTGAAATTTTGCCGGTCTGTCCCGTCCAAACGCAGGGGGATAGAGAGTTGTCCTTTATACTGGAGGTAGAGTTCGACGAGCTGTATTCAACGCACTCATCGGCTTTGTCGTCACTACACGTAGTGCGGAGTTATGGCGGAAAGAAAGTCGGCGGAAGGGTGGTTTAAACCCTTCCCCTTTTTTTCTCGAAAATCAGAAAGTGTTCGCGATTGCCATTTTGATGCTATCGTGTAAGAAGCAAGTAGAGGGGTAATACAGGGCCGCATCCCGTTCCTCGGTATGGCCATTATTTCCGGAATTAGAGACTCAAATATTTCAGGTACCCAAAAATTAAGGCTAGAAAAAAGTGTGGCGGATTTGCCGGATTTTAGCGGTGATTACTAGAGAAGATGCGAGGATGCTACAGTTAAAATGGCGGGCCTCTGAGCCGCTTCGTTCTCCTTGTGTAGAAAAAAGTCTGTTTTGGAAGGTCAAAATGACCATTTTTTGAAATTTTGCCGGTCTGTCCCGTCCAAACGCAGGGGGATAGAGAGTTGTCCTTTATACTGGAGATAGAGTTCGACGAGCTGTATTCAACGCACTCATCGGCTTTGTCGTCACTACACGTAGTGCGGAGTTATGGCGGAAAGAAAGTCGGCGGAAGGGTGGTTTAAACCCTTCCCCTTATTTTCTCGAAAATCAGAAAGTGTTCGCGATTGCCATTTTGATGCTATCGTGTAAGAAGCAAGTGGAGGGGGAATACAGGGCCGCATCCCGTTCCTCGGTATGGCCATTATTTCCGGAATTAGAGACTCAAATATTTCAGGTACCCAAAAATTAAGGCTAGAAAAAAGTGCGGCGGATTTGCCGGATTTTAGCGGTGATTACTAGAGAAGATGCGAGGATGCTACAGTTAAAATGGCGGGCCTCTGAGCCGCTTCGTTCTCCTTGTGTAGAAAAAAGTCTGTTTTGGAAGGTCAAAATGACCATTTTTTGAAATTTTGCCGGTCTGTCCCGTCCAAACGCAGGGGGATAGAGAGTTGTCCTTTATACTGGAGATAGAGTTCGACGAGCTGTATTCAACGCACTCATCGGCTTTGTCGTCACTACACGTAGTGCGGAGTTATGGCGGAAAGAAAGTCGGCGGAAAGGTGGTTTAAACCCTTCCCCTTATTTTCTCGAAAATCAGAAAGTGTTCGCGATTGCCATTTTGATGCTATCGTGTAAGAAGCAAGTGGAGGGGGAATACAGGGCCGCATCCCGTTCCTCGGTATGGCCATTATTTCCGGAATTAGAGACTCAAATATTTCAGGTACCCAAAAATTAAGGCTAGAAAAAAGTGCGGCGGATTTGCCGGATTTTAGCGGTGATTACTAGAGAAGATGCGAGGATGCTACAGTTAAAATGGCGGGCCTCTGAGCCGCTTCATTCTCCTTGTGTAGAAAAAAGTCTGTTTTGGAAGGTCAAAATGACCATTTTTTGAAATTTTGCCGGTCTGTCCCGTCCAAACGCAGGGGGATAGAGAGTTGTCCTTTATACTGGAGATAGAGTTCGACGAGCTGTATTCAACGCACTCATCGGCTTTGTCGTCACTACACGTAGTGCGGAGTTATGGCGGAAAGAAAGTCGGCGGAAGGGTGGTTTAAACCCTTCCCCTTTTTTTCTCGAAAATCAGAAAGTGTTCGCGATTGCCATTTTGATGCTATCGTGTAAGAAGCAAGTAGAGGGGGAATACAGGGCCGCATCCCGTTCCTCGGTATGGCCATTATTTCCGGAATTAGAGACTCAAATATTTCAGGTACCCAAAAATTAAGGCTAGAAAAAAGTGCGGCGGATTTGCCGGATTTTAGCGGTGATTACTAGAGAAGATGCGAGGATGCTACAGTTAAAATGGCGGGCCTCTGAGCCGCTTCGTTCTCCTTGTGTAGAAAAAAGTCTGTTTTGGAAGGTCAAAATGACCATTTTTTGAAATTTTGCCGGTCTGTCCCGTCCAAACGCAGGGGGATAGAGAGTTGTCCTTTATACTGGAGATAGAGTTCGACGAGCTGTATTCAACGCACTCATCGGCTTTGTCGTCAGTACACGTAGTGCGGAGTTATGGCGGAAAGAAAGTCGAAAATCAGAAAGTGTTCGCGATTGCCATTTTGATGCTATCGTGTAAGAAGCAAGTGGAGGGGGAATACAGGGCCGCATCCCGTTCCTCGGTATGGCCATTATTTCCGGAATTAGAGACTCAAATATTTCAGGTACCCAAAAATTAAGGCTAGAAAAAAGTGCGGCGGATTTGCCGGATTTTAGCGGTGATTACTAGAGAAGATGCGAGGATGCTACAGTTAAAATGGCGGGCCTCTGAGCCGCTTCGTTCTCCTTGTGTAGAAAAAAGTCTGTTTTGGAAGGTCAAAATGACCATTTTTTGAAATTTTGCCGGTCTGTCCCGTCCAAACGCAGGGGGATAGAGAGTTGTCCTTTATACTGGAGATAGAGTTCGACGAGCTGTATTCAACGCACTCATCGGCTTTGTCGTCACTACACGTAGTGCGGAGTTATGGCGGAAAGAAAGTCGGCGGAAGGGTGGTTTAAACCCTTCCCCTTATTTTCTCGAAAATCAGAAAGTGTTCGCGATTGCCATTTTGATGCTATCGTGTAAGAAGCAAGTGGAGGGGGAATACAGGGCCGCATCCCGTTCCTCGGTATGGCCATTATTTCCGGAATTAGAGACTCAAATATTTCAGGTACCCAAAAATTGAGGCTAGAAAAAAGTGCGGCGGATTTGCCGGATTTTAGCGGTGATTACTAGAGAAGATGCGAGGATGCTACAGTTAAAATGGCGGGCCTCTGAGCCGCTTCGTTCTCCTTGTGTAGAAAAAAGTCTGTTTTGGAAGGTCAAAATGACCATTTTTTGAAATTTTGCCGGTCTGTCCCGTCCAAACGCAGGGGGATAGAGAGTTGTCCTTTATACTGGAGATAGAGTTCGACGAGCTGTATTCAACGCACTCATCGGCTTTGTCGTCACTACACGTAGTGCGGAGTTATGGCGGAAAGAAAGTCGAAAATCAGAAAGTGTTCGCGATTGCCATTTTGATGCTATCGTGTAAGAAGCAAGTGGAGGGGGAATACAGGGCCGCATCCCGTTCCTCGGTATGGCCATTATTTCCGGAATTAGAGACTCAAATATTTCAGGTACCCAAAAATTAAGGCTAGAAAAAAGTGCGGCGGATTTGCCGGATTTTAGCGGTGATTACTAGAGAAGATGCGAGGATGCTACAGTTAAAATGGCGGGCCTCTGAGCCGCTTCGTTCTCCTTGTGTAGAAAAAAGTCTGTTTTGGAAGGTCAAAATGACCATTTTTTGAAATTTTGCCGGTCTGTCCCGTCCAAACGCAGGGGGATAGAGAGTTGTCCTTTATACTGGAGATAGAGTTCGACGAGCTGTATTCAACGCACTCATCGGCTTTGTCGTCACTACACGTAGTGCGGAGTTATGGCGGAAAGAAAGTCGGCGGAAGGGTGGTTTAAACCCTTCCCCTTTTTTTCTCGAAAATCAGAAAGTGTTCGCGATTGCCATTTTGATGCTATCGTGTAAGAAGCAAGTAGAGGGGGAATACAGGGCCGCATCCCGTTCCTCGGTATGGCCATTATTTCCGGAATTAGAGACTCAAATATTTCAGGTACCCAAAAATTAAGGCTAGAAAAAAGTGCGGCGGATTTGCCGGATTTTAGCGGTGATTACTAGAGAAGATGCGAGGATGCTACAGTTAAAATGGCGGGCCTCTGAGCCGCTTCGTTCTCCTTGTGTAGAAAAAAGTCTGTTTTGGAAGGTCAAAATGACCATTTTTTGAAATTTTGCCGGTCTGTCCCGTCCAAACGCAGGGGGATAGAGAGTTGTCCTTTATACTGGAGATAGAGTTCGACGAGCTGTATTCAACGCACTCATCGGCTTTGTCGTCACTACACGTAGTGCGGAGTTATGGCGGAAAGAAAGTCGGCGGAAGGGTGGTTTAAACCCTTCCCCTTTTTTTCTCGAAAATCAGAAAGTGTTCGCGATTGCCATTTTGATGCTATCGTGTAAGAAGCAAGTGGAGGGGGAATACAGGGCCGCATCCCGTTCCTCGGTATGGCCATTATTTCCGGAATTAGAGACTCAAATATTTCAGGTACCCAAAAATTAAGGCTAGAAAAAAGTGCGGCGGATTTGCCGGATTTTAGCGGTGATTACTAGAGAAGATGCGAGGATGCTACAGTTAAAATGGCGGGCCTCTGAGCCGCTTCGTTCTCCTTGTGTAGAAAAAAGTCTGTTTTGGAAGGTCAAAATGACCATTTTTTGAAATTTTGCCGGTCTGTCCCGTCCAAACGCAGGGGGATAGAGAGTTGTCCTTTATACTGGAGATAGAGTTCGACGAGCTGTATTAAACTCACTCATCGGCTTTGTCGTCACTACACGTAGTGCGGAGTTATGGCGGAAAGAAAGTCGGCGGAAGGGTGGTTTAAACCCTTCCCCTTATTTTCTCGAAAATCAGAAAGTGTTCGCGATTGCCATTTTGATGCTATCGTGTAAGAAGCAAGTGGAGGGGGAATACAGGGCCGCATCCCGTTCCTCGGTATGGCCATTATTTCCGGAATTAGAGACTCAAATATTTCAGGTACCCAAAAATTAAGGCTAGAAAAAAGTGCGGCGGATTTGCCGGATTTTAGCGGTGATTACTAGAGAAGATGCGAGGATGCTACAGTTAAAATGGCGGGCCTCTGAGCCGCTTCGTTCTCCTTGTGTAGAAAAAAGTCTGTTTTGGAAGGTCAAAATGACCATTTTTTGAAATTTTGCCGGTCTGTCCCGTCCAAACGCAGGGGGATAGAGAGTTGTCCTTTATACTGGAGATAGAGTTCGACGAGCTGTATTCAACGCACTCATCGGCTTTGTCGTCACTACACGTAGTGCGGAGTTATGGCGGAAAGAAAGTCGGCGGAAGGGTGGTTTAAACCCTTCCCCTTTTTTTCTCGAAAATCAGAAAGTGTTCGCGATTGCCATTTTGATGCTATCGTGTAAGAAGCAAGTGGAGGGGGAATACAGGGCCGCATCCCGTTCCTCGGTATGGCCATTATTTCCGGAATTAGAGACTCAAATATTTCAGGTACCCAAAAATTAAGGCTAGAAAAAAGTGCGGCGGATTTGCCGGATTTTAGCGGTGATTACTAGAGAAGATGCGAGGATGCTACAGTTAAAATGGCGGGCCTCTGAGCCGCTTCGTTCTCCTTGTGTAGAAAAAAGTCTGTTTTGGAAGGTCAAAATGACCATTTTTTGAAATTTTGCCGGTCTGTCCCGTCCAAACGCAGGGGGATAGAGAGTTGTCCTTTATACTGGAGATAGAGTTCGACGAGCTGTATTCAACGCACTCATCGGCTTTGTCGTCACTACACGTAGTGCGGAGTTATGGCGGAAAGAAAGTCGGCGGAAGGGTGGTTTAAACCCTTCCCCTTATTTTCTCGAAAATCAGAAAGTGTTCGCGATTGCCATTTTGATGCTATCGTGTAAGAAGCAAGTGGAGGGGGAATACAGGGCCGCATCCCGTTCCTCGGTATGGCCATTATTTCCGGAATTAGAGACTCAAATATTTCAGGTACCCAAAAATTAAGGCTAGAAAAAAGTGCGGCGGATTTGCCGGATTTTAGCGGTGATTACTAGAGAAGATGCGAGGATGCTACAGTTAAAATGGCGGGCCTCTGAGCCGCTTCGTTCTCCTTGTGTAGAAAAAAGTCTGTTTTGGAAGGTCAAAATGACCATTTTTTGAAATTTTGCCGGTCTGTCCCGTCCAAACGCAGGGGGATAGAGAGTTGTCCTTTATACTGGCGATAGAGTTCGACGAGCTGTATTCAACGCACTCATCGGCTTTGTCGTCACTACACGTAGTGCGGAGTTATGGCGGAAAGAAAGTCGGCGGAAGGGTGGTTTAAACCCTTCCCCTTTTTTTCTCGAAAATCAGAAAGTGTTCGCGATTGCCATTTTGATGCTATCGTGTAAGAAGCATGTAGAGGGGGAATACAGGGCCGCATCCCGTTCCTCGGTATGGCCATTATTTCCGGAATTAGAGACTCAAATATTTCAGGTACCCAAAAATTAAGGCTAGAAAAAAGTGCGGCGGATTTGCCGGATTTTAGCGGTGATTACTAGAGAAGATGCGAGGATGCTACAGTTAAAATGGCGGGCCTCTGAGCCGCTTCGTTCTCCTTGTGTAGAAAAAAGTCTGTTTTGGAAGGTCAAAATGACCATTTTTTGAAATTTTGCCGGTCTGTCCCGTCCAAACGCAGGGGGATAGAGAGTTGTCCTTTATACTGGAGATAGAGTTCGACGAGCTGTATTCAACGCACTCATCGGCTTTGTCGTCACTACACGTAGTGCGGAGTTATGGCGGAAAGAAAGTCGGCGGAAGGGTGGTTTAAACCCTTCCCCTTTTTTTCTCGAAAATCAGAAAGTGTTCGCGATTGCCATTTTGATGCTATCGTGTAAGAAGCAAGTAGAGGGGGAATACAGGGCCGCATCCCGTTCCTCGGTATGGCCATTATTTCCGGAATTAGAGACTCAAATATTTCAGGTACCCAAAAATTAAGGCTAGAAAAAAGTGCGGCGGATTTGCCGGATTTTAGCGGTGATTACTAGAGAAGATGCGAGGATGCTACAGTTAAAATGGCGGGCCTCTGAGCCGCTTCGTTCTCCTTGTGTAGAAAAAAGTCTGTTTTGGAAGGTCAAAATGACCATTTTTTGAAATTTTGCCGGTCTGTCCCGTCCAAACGCAGGGGGATAGAGAGTTGTCCTTTATACTGGAGATATAGTTCGACGAGCTGTATTCAACGCACTCATCGGCTTTGTCGTCACTACACGTAGTGCGGAGTTATGGCGGAAAGAAAGTCGGCGGAAGGGTGGTTTAAACCCTTCCCCTTTTTTTCTCGAAAATCAGAAAGTGTTCGCGATTGCCATTTTGATGCTATCGTGTAAGAAGCAAGTGGAGGGGGAATACAGGGCCGCATCCCGTTCCTCGGTATGGCCATTATTTCCGGAATTAGAGACTCAAATATTTCAGGTACCCAAAAATTAAGGCTAGAAAAAAGTGCGGCGGATTTGCCGGATTTTAGCGGTGATTACTAGAGAAGATGCGAGGATGCTACAGTTAAAATGGCGGGCCTCTGAGCCGCTTCGTTCTCCTTGTGTAGAAAAAAGTCTGTTTTGGAAGGTCAAAATGACCATTTTTTGAAATTTTGCCGGTCTGTCCCGTCCAAACGCAGGGGGATAGAGAGTTGTCCTTTATACTGGAGATAGAGTTCGACGAGCTGTATTCAACGCACTCATCGGCTTTGTCGTCACTACACGTAGTGCGGAGTTATGGCGGAAAGAAAGTCGGCGGAAGGGTGGTTTAAAACCCTTCCCCTTATTTTCTCGAAAATCAGAAAGTGTTCGCGATTGCCATTTTGATGCTATCGTGTAAGAAGCAAGTGGAGGGGGAATACAGGGCCGCATCCCGTTCCTCGGTATGGCCATTATTTCCGGAATTAGAGACTCAAATATTTCAGGTACCCAAAAATTAAGGCTAGAAAAAAGTGCGGCGGATTTGCCGGATTTTAGCGGTGATTACTAGAGAAGATGCGAGGATGCTACAGTTAAAATGGCGGGCCTCTGAGCCGCTTCGTTCTCCTTGTGTAGAAAAAAGTCTGTTTTGGAAGGTCAAAATGACCATTTTTTTAAATTTTGCCGGTCTGTCCCGTCCAAACGCAGGGGGATAGAGAGTTGTCCTTTATACTGGAGATAGAGTTCGACGAGCTGTATTCAACGCACTCATCGGCTTTGTCGTCACTACACGTAGTGCGGAGTTATGGCGGAAAGAAAGTCGGCGGAAGGGTGGTTTAAACCCTTCCCCTTTTTTTCTCGAAAATCAGAAAGTGTTCGCGATTGCCATTTTGATGCTATCGTGTAAGAAGCAAGTAGAGGGGGAATACAGGGCCGCATCCCGTTCCTCGGTATGGCCATTATTTCCGGAATTAGAGACTCAAATATTTCAGGTACCCAAAAATTAAGGCTAGAAAAAAGTGCGGCGGATTTGCCGGATTTTAGCGGTGATTACTAGAGAAGATGCGAGGATGCTACAGTTAAAATGGCGGGCCTCTGAGCCGCTTCGTTCTCCTTGTGTAGAAAAAAGTCTGTTTTGGAAGGTCAAAATGACCATTTTTTGAAATTTTGCCGGTCTGTCCCGTCCAAACGCAGGGGGATAGAGAGTTGTCCTTTATACTGGGGATAGAGTTCGACGAGCTGTATTCAACGCACTCATCGGCTTTGTCGTCACTACACGTAGTGCGGAGTTATGGCGGAAAGAAAGTCGGCGGAAGGGTGGTTCCCCTTTTTTTCTCGAAAATCAGAAAGTGTTCGCGATTGCCATTTTGATGCTATCGTGTAAGAAGCACGTAGAGGGGGAATACAGGGCCGCATCCCGTTCCTCGGTATGGCCATTATTTCCGGAATTAGAGACTCAAATATTTCAGGTACCCAAAAATTAAGGCTAGAAAAAAGTGCGGCGGATTTGCCGGATTTTAGCGGTGATTACTAGAGAAGATGCGAGGATGCTACAGTTAAAATGGCGGGCCTCTGAGCCGCTTCGTTCTCCTTGTGTAGAAAAAAGTCTGTTTTGGAAGGTCAAAATGACCATTTTTTGAAATTTTGCCGGTCTGTCCCGTCCAAACGCAGGGGGATAGAGAGTTGTCCTTTATACTGGAGATAGAGTTCGACGAGCTGTATTCAACGCACTCATCGGCTTTGTCGTCACTACACGTAGTGCGGAGTTATGGCGGAAAGAAAGTCGGCGGAAGGGTGGTTTAAACCCTTCCCCTTTTTTTCTCGAAAATCAGAAAGTGTTCGCGATTGCCATTTTGATGCTATCGTGTAAGAAGCAAGTGGAGGGGGAATACAGGGCCGCATCCCGTTCCTCGGTATGGCCATTATTTCCGGAATTAGAGACTCAAATATTTCAGGTACCCAAAAATTAAGGCTAGAAAAAAGTGCGGCGGATTTGCCGGATTTTAGCGGTGATTACTAGAGAAGATGCGAGGATGCTACAGTTAAAATGGCGGGCCTCTGAGCCGCTTCGTTCTCCTTGTGTAGAAAAAAGTCTGTTTTGGAAGGTCAAAATGACCATTTTTTGAAATTTTGCCGGTCTGTCCCGTCCAAACGCAGGGGGATAGAGAGTTGTCCTTTATACTGGAGATAGAGTTCGACGAGCTGTATTCAACGCACTCATCGGCTTTGTCGTCACTACACGTAGTGCGGAGTTATGGCGGAAAGAAAGTCGGCGGAAGGGTGGTTTAAACCCTTCCCCTTTTTTTCTCGAAAATCAGAAAGTGTTCGCGATTGCCATTTTGATGCTATCGTGTAAGAAGCAAGTGGAGGGGGAATACAGGGCCGCATCCCGTTCCTCGGTATGGCCATTATTTCCGGAATTAGAGACTCAAATATTTCAGGTACCCAAAAATTAAGGCTAGAAAAAAGTGCGGCGGATTTGCCGGATTTTAGCGGTGATTACTAGAGAAGATGCGAGGATGCTACAGTTAAAATGGCGGGCCTCTGAGCCGCTTCGTTCTCCTTGTGTAGAAAAAAGTCTGTTTTGGAAGGTCAAAATGACCATTTTTTGAAATTTTGCCGGTCTGTCCCGTCCAAACGCAGGGGGATAGAGAGTTGTCCTTTATACTGGAGATAGAGTTCGACGAGCTGTATTCAACGCACTCATCGGCTTTGTCGTCACTACACGTAGTGCGGAGTTATGGCGGAAAGAAAGTCGGCGGAAGGGTGGTTTAAACCCTTCCCCTTATTTTCTCGAAAATCAGAAAGTGTTCGCGATTGCCATTTTGATGCTATCGTGTAAGAAGCAAGTGGAGGGGGAATACAGGGCCGCATCCCGTTCCTCGGTATGGCCATTATTTCCGGAATTAGAGACTCAAATATTTCAGGTACCCAAAAATTAAGGCTAGAAAAAAGTGCGGCGGATTTGCCGGATTTTAGCGGTGATTACTAGAGAAGATGCGAGGATGCTACAGTTAAAATGGCGGGCCTCTGAGCCGCTTCGTTCTCCTTGTGTAGAAAAAAGTCTGTTTTGGAAGGTCAAAATGACCATTTTTTGAAATTTTGCCGGTCTGTCCCGTCCAAACGCAGGGGGATAGAGAGTTGTCCTTTATACTGGAGATAGAGTTCGACGAGCTGTATTCAACGCACTCATCGGCTTTGTCGTCACTACACGTAGTGCGGAGTTATGGCGGAAAGAAAGTCGGCGGAAGGGTGGTTTAAACCCTTCCCCTTTTTTTCTCGAAAATCAGAAAGTGTTCGCGATTGCCATTTTGATGCTATCGTGTAAGAAGCAAGTGGAGGGGGAATACAGGGCCGCATCCCGTTCCTCGGTATGGCCATTATTTCCGGAATTAGAGACTCAAATATTTCAGGTACCCAAAAATTAAGGCTAGAAAAAAGTGCGGCGGATTTGCCGGATTTTAGCGGTGATTACTAGAGAAGATGCGAGGATGCTACAGTTAAAATGGCGGGCCTCTGAGCCGCTTCGTTCTCCTTGTGTAGAAAAAAGTCTGTTTTGGAAGGTCAAAATGACCATTTTTTGAAATTTTGCCGGTCTGTCCCGTCCAAACGCAGGGGGATAGAGAGTTGTCCTTTATACTGGAGATAGAGTTCGACGAGCTGTATTCAACGCACTCATCGGCTTTGTCGTCACTACACGTAGTGCGGAGTTATGGCGGAAAGAAAGTCGGCGGAAGGGTGGTTTAAACCCTTCCCCTTTTTTCTCGAAAATCAGAAAGTGTTCGCGATTGCCATTTTGATGCTATCGTGTAAGAAGCAAGTAGAGGGGGAATACAGGGCCGCATCCCGTTCCTCGGTATGGCCATTATTTCCGGAATTAGAGACTCAAATATTTCAGGTACCCAAAAATTAAGGCTAGAAAAAAGTGCGGCGGATTTGCCGGATTTTAGCGGTGATTACTAGAGAAGATGCGAGGATGCTACAGTTAAAATGGCGGGCCTCTGAGCCGCTTCGTTCTCCTTGTGTAGAAAAAAGTCTGTTTTGGAAGGTCAAAATGACCATTTTTTGAAATTTTGCCGGTCTGTCCCGTCCAAACGCAGGGGGATAGAGAGTTGTCCTTTATACTGGAGATAGAGTTCGACGAGCTGTATTCAACGCACTCATCGGCTTTGTCGTCACTACACGTAGTGCGGAGTTATGGCGGAAAGAAAGTCGGCGGAAGGGTGGTTTAAACCCTTCCCCTTATTTTCTCGAAAATCAGAAAGTGTTCGCGATTGCCATTTTGATGCTATCGTGTAAGAAGCAAGTGGAGGGGGAATACAGGGCCGCATCCCGTTCCTCGGTATGGCCATTATTTCCGGAATTAGAGACTCAAATATTTCAGGTACCCAAAAATTAAGGCTAGAAAAAAGTGCGGCGGATTTGCCGGATTTTAGCGGTGATTACTAGAGAAGATGCGAGGATGCTACAGTTAAAATGGCGGGCCTCTGAGCCGCTTCGTTCTCCTTGTGTAGAAAAAAGTCTGTTTTGGAAGGTCAAAATGACCATTTTTTGAAATTTTGCCGGTCTGTCCCGTCCAAACGCAGGGGGATAGAGAGTTGTCCTTTATACTGGAGATAGAGTTCGACGAGCTGTATTCAACGCACTCATCGGCTTTGTCGTCACTACACGTAGTGCGGAGTTATGGCGGAAAGAAAGTCGGCGGAAGGGTGGTTTAAACCCTTCCCCTTTTTTTCTCGAAAATCAGAAAGTGTTCGCGATTGCCATTTTGATGCTATCGTGTAAGAAGCAAGTGGAGGGGGAATACAGGGCCGCATCCCGTTCCTCGGTATGGCCATTATTTCCGGAATTAGAGACTCAAATATTTCAGGTACCCAAAAATTAAGGCTAGAAAAAAGTGCGGCGGATTTGCCGGATTTTAGCGGTGATTACTAGAGAAGATGCGAGGATGCTACAGTTAAAATGGCGGGCCTCTGAGCCGCTTCGTTCTCCTTGTGTAGAAAAAAGTCTGTTTTGGAAGGTCAAAATGACCATTTTTTGAAATTTTGCCGGTCTGTCCCGTCCAAACGCAGGGGGATAGAGAGTTGTCCTTTATACTGGAGATAGAGTTCGACGAGCTGTATTCAACGCACTCATCGGCTTTGTCGTCACTACACGTAGTGCGGAGTTATGGCGGAAAGAAAGTCGAAAATCAGAAAGTGTTCGCGATTGCCATTTTGATGCTATCGTGTAAGAAGCAAGTGGAGGGGGAATACAGGGCCGCATCCCGTTCCTCGGTATGGCCATTATTTCCGGAATTAGAGACTCAAATATTTCAGGTACCCAAAAATTAAGGGTAGAAAAAAGTGCGGCGGATTTGCCGGATTTTAGCGGTGATTACTAGAGAAGATGCGAGGATGCTACAGTTAAAATGGCGGGCCTCTGAGCCGCTTCGTTCTCCTTGTGTAGAAAAAAGTCTGTTTTGGAAGGTCAAAATGACCATTTTTTGAAATTTTGCCGGTCTGTCCCGTCCAAACGCAGGGGGATAGAGAGTTGTCCTTTATACTGGAGATAGAGTTCGACGAGCTGTATTCAACGCACTCATCGGCTTTGTCGTCACTACACGTAGTGCGGAGTTATGGCGGAAAGAAAGTCGGCGGAAGGGTGGTTTAAACCCTTCCCCTTTTTTTCTCGAAAATCAGAAAGTGTTCGCGATTGCCATTTTGATGCTATCGTGTAAGAAGCAAGTGGAGGGGGAATACAGGGCCGCATCCCGTTCCTCGGTATGGCCATTATTTCCGGAATTAGAGACTCAAATATTTCAGGTACCCAAAAATTAAGGCTAGAAAAAAGTGCGGCGGATTTGCCGGATTTTAGCGGTGATTACTAGAGAAGATGCGAGGATGCTACAGTTAAAATGGCGGGCCTCTGAGCCGCTTCGTTCTCCTTGTGTAGAAAAAAGTCTGTTTTGGAAGGTCAAAATGACCATTTTTTGAAATTTTGCCGGTCTGTCCCGTCCAAACGCAGGGGGATAGAGAGTTGTCCTTTATACTGGAGATAGAGTTCGACGAGCTGTATTCAACGCACTCATCGGCTTTGTCGTCACTACACGTAGTGCGGAGTTATGGCGGAAAGAAAGTCGGCGGAAGGGTGGTTTAAACCCTTCCCCTTTTTTTCTCGAAAATCAGAAAGTGTTCGCGATTGCCATTTTGATGCTATCGTGTAAGAAGCAAGTGGAGGGGGAATACAGGGCCGCATCCCGTTCCTCGGTATGGCCATTATTTCCGGAATTAGAGACTCAAATATTTCAGGTACCCAAAAATTAAGGCTAGAAAAAAGTGCGGCGGATTTGCCGGATTTTAGCGGTGATTACTAGAGAAGATGCGAGGATGCTACAGTTAAAATGGCGGGCCTCTGAGCCGCTTCGTTCTCCTTGTGTAGAAAAAAGTCTGTTTTGGAAGGTCAAAATGACCATTTTTTGAAATTTTGCCGGTCTGTCCCGTCCAAACGCAGGGGGATAGAGAGTTGTCCTTTATACTGGAGATAGAGTTCGACGAGCTGTATTCAACGCACTCATCGGCTTTGTCGTCACTACACGTAGTGCGGAGTTATGGCGGAAAGAAAGTCGGCGGAAGGGTGGTTTAAACCCTTCCCCTTTTTTTCTCGAAAATCAGAAAGTGTTCGCGATTGCCATTTTGATGCTATCGTGTAAGAAGCAAGTGGAGGGGGAATACAGGGCCGCATCCCGTTCCTCGGTATGGCCATTATTTCCGGAATTAGAGACTCAAATATTTCAGGTACCCAAAAATTAAGGCTAGAAAAAACTGCGGCGGATTTGCCGGATTTTAGCGGTGATTACTAGAGAAGATGCGAGGATGCTACAGTTAAAATGGCGGGCCTCTGAGCCGCTTCGTTCTCCTTGTGTAGAAAAAAGTCTGTTTTGGAAGGTCAAAATGACCATTTTTTGAAATTTTGCCGGTCTGTCCCGTCCAAACGCAGGGGGATAGAGAGTTGTCCTTTATACTGGAGATAGAGTTCGACGAGCTGTATTCAACGCACTCATCGGCTTTGTCGTCACTACACGTAGTGCGGAGTTATGGCGGAAAGAAAGTCGGCGGAAGGGTGGTTTAAACCCTTCCCCTTTTTTTCTCGAAAATCAGAAAGTGTTCGCGATTGCCATTTTGATGCTATCGTGTAAGAAGCAAGTGGAGGGGGAATACAGGGCCGCATCCCGTTCCTCGGTATGGCCATTATTTCCGGAATTAGAGACTCAAATATTTCAGGTACCCAAAAATTAAGGCTAGAAAAAAGTGCGGCGGATTTGCCGGATTTTAGCGGTGATTACTAGAGAAGATGCGAGGATGCTACAGTTAAAATGGCGGGCCTCTGAGCCGCTTCGTTCTCCTTGTGTAGAAAAAAGTCTGTTTTGGAAGGTCAAAATGACCATTTTTTGAAATTTTGCCGGTCTGTCCCGTCCAAACGCAGGGGGATAGAGAGTTGTCCTTTATACTGGAGATAGAGTTCGACGAGCTGTATTCAACGCACTCATCGGCTTTGTCGTCACTACACGTAGTGCGGAGTTATGGCGGAAAGAAAGTCGGCGGAAGGGTGGTTTAAACCCTTCCCCTTATTTTCTCGAAAATCAGAAAGTGTTCGCGATTGCCATTTTGATGCTATCGTGTAAGAAGCAAGTGGAGGGGGAATACAGGGCCGCATCCCGTTCCTCGGTATGGCCATTATTTCCGGAATTAGAGACTCAAATATTTCAGGTACCCAAAAATTAAGGCTAGAAAAAAGTGCGGCGGATTTGCCGGATTTTAGCGGTGATTACTAGAGAAGATGCGAGGATGCTACAGTTAAAATGGCGGGCCTCTGAGCCGCTTCGTTCTCCTTGTGTAGAAAAAAGTCTGTTTTGGAAGGTCAAAATGACCATTTTTTGAAATTTTGCCGGTCTGTCCCGTCCAAACGCAGGGGGATAGAGAGTTGTCCTTTATACTGGAGATAGAGTTCGACGAGCTGTATTCAACGCACTCATCGGCTTTGTCGTCACTACACGTAGTGCGGAGTTATGGCGGAAAGAAAGTCGGCGGAAGGGTGGTTTAAACCCTTCCCCTTTTTTTCTCGAAAATCAGAAAGTGTTCGCGATTGCCATTTTGATGCTATCGTGTAAGAAGCAAGTGGAGGGGGAATACAGGGCCGCATCCCGTTCCTCGGTATGGCCATTATTTCCGGAATTAGAGACTCAAATATTTCAGGTACCCAAAAATTAAGGCTAGAAAAAAGTGCGGCGGATTTGCCGGATTTTAGCGGTGATTACTAGAGAAGATGCGAGGATGCTACAGTTAAAATGGCGGGCCTCTGAGCCGCTTCGTTCTCCTTGTGTAGAAAAAAGTCTGTTTTGGAAGGTCAAAATGACCATTTTTTGAAATTTTGCCGGTCTGTCCCGTCCAAACGCAGGGGGATAGAGAGTTGTCCTTTATACTGGAGATAGAGTTCGACGAGCTGTATTCAACGCACTCATCGGCTTTGTCGTCACTACACGTAGTGCGGAGTTATGGCGGAAAGAAAGTCGGCGGAAGGGTGGTTTAAACCCTTCCCCTTTTTTTCTCGAAAATCAGAAAGTGTTCGCGATTGCCATTTTGATGCTATCGTGTAAGAAGCAAGTGGAGGGGGAATACAGGGCCGCATCCCGTTCCTCGGTATGGCCATTATTTCCGGAATTAGAGACTCAAATATTTCAGGTACCCAAAAATTAAGGCTAGAAAAAAGTGCGGCGGATTTGCTGGATTTTAGCGGTGATTACTAGAGAAGATGCGAGGATGCTACAGTTAAAATGGCGGGCCTCTGAGCCGCTTCGTTCTCCTTGTGTAGAAAAAAGTCTGTTTTGGAAGGTCAAAATGACCATTTTTTGAAATTTTGCCGGTCTGTCCCGTCCAAACGCAGGGGGATAGAGAGTTGTCCTTTATACTGGAGATAGAGTTCGACGAGCTGTATTCAACGCACTCATCGGCTTTGTCGTCACTACACGTAGTGCGGAGTTATGGCGGAAAGAAAGTCGAAAATCAGAAAGTGTTCGCGATTGCCATTTTGATGCTATCGTGTAAGAAGCAAGTGGAGGGGGAATACAGGGCCGCATCCCGTTCCTCGGTATGGCCATTATTTCCGGAATTAGAGACTCAAATATTTCAGGTACCCAAAAATTAAGGCTAGAAAAAAGTGCGGCGGATTTGCCGGATTTTAGCGGTGATTACTAGAGAAGATGCGAGGATGCTACAGTTAAAATGGCGGGCCTCTGAGCCGCTTCGTTCTCCTTGTGTAGAAAAAAGTCTGTTTTGGAAGGTCAAAATGACCATTTTTTGAAATTTTGCCGGTCTGTCCCGTCCAAACGCAGGGGGATAGAGAGTTGTCCTTTATACTGGAGATAGAGTTCGACGAGCTGTATTCAACGCACTCATCGGCTTTGTCGTCACTACACGTAGTGCGGAGTTATGGCGGAAAGAAAGTCGGCGGAAGGGTGGTTTAAACCCTTCCCCTTTTTTTCTCGAAAATCAGAAAGTGTTCGCGATTGCCATTTTGATGCTATCGTGTAAGAAGCAAGTAGAGGGGGAATACAGGGCCGCATCCCGTTCCTCGGTATGGCCATTATTTCCGGAATTAGAGACTCAAATATTTCAGGTACCCAAAAATTAAGGCTAGAAAAAAGTGCGGCGGATTTGCCGGATTTTAGCGGTGATTACTAGAGAAGATGCGAGGATGCTACAGTTAAAATGGCGGGCCTCTGAGCCGCTTCGTTCTCCTTGTGTAGAAAAAAGTCTGTTTTGGAAGGTCAAAATGACCATTTTTTGAAATTTTGCCGGTCTGTCCCGTCGAAACGCAGGGGGATAGAGAGTTGTCCTTTATACTGGAGATAGAGTTCGACGAGCTGTATTCAACGCACTCATCGGCTTTGTCGTCACTACACGTAGTGCGGAGTTATGGCGGAAAGAAAGTCGGCGGAAGGGTGGTTTAAACCCTTCCCCTTTTTTTCTCGAAAATCAGAAAGTGTTCGCGATTGTCATTTTGATGCTATCGTGTAAGAAGCAAGTAGAGGGGGAATACAGGGCCGCATCCAGTTCCTCGGTATGGCCATTATTTCCGGAATTAGAGACTCAAATATTTCAGGTACCCAAAAATTAAGGCTAGAAAAAAGTGCGGCGGATTTGCCGGATTTTAGCGGTGATTACTAGAGAAGATGCGAGGATGCTACAGTTAAAATGGCGGGCCTCTGAGCCGCTTCGTTCTCCTTGTGTAGAAAAAAGTCTGTTTTGGAAGGTCAAAATGACCATTTTTTGAAATTTTGCCGGTCTGTCCCGTCCAAACGCAGGGGGATAGAGAGTTGTCCTTTATACTGGAGATAGAGTTCGACGAGCTGTATTCAACGCACTCATCGGCTTTGTCGTCACTACACGTAGTGCGGAGTTATGGCGGAAAGAAAGTCGGCGGAAGGGTGGTTTAAACCCTTCCCCTTATTTTCTCGAAAATCAGAAAGTGTTCGCGATTGCCATTTTGATGCTATCGTGTAAGAAGCAAGTGGAGGGGGAATACAGGGCCGCATCCCGTTCCTCGGTATGGCCATTATTTCCGGAATTAGAGACTCAAATATTTCAGGTACCCAAAAATTAAGGCTAGAAAAAACTGCGGCGGATTTGCCGGATTTTAGCGGTGATTACTAGAGAAGATGCGAGGATGCTACAGTTAAAATGGCGGGCCTCTGAGCCGCTTCGTTCTCCTTGTGTAGAAAAAAGTCTGTTTTGGAAGGTCAAAATGACCATTTTTTGAAATTTTGCCGGTCTGTCCCGTCCAAACGCAGGGGGATAGAGAGTTGTCCTTTATACTGGAGATAGAGTTCGACGAGCTGTATTCAACGCACTCATCGGCTTTGTCGTCACTACACGTAGTGCGGAGTTATGGCGGAAAGAAAGTCGGCGGAAGGGTGGTTTAAACCCTTCCCCTTTTTTTCTCGAAAATCAGAAAGTGTTCGCGATTGCCATTTTGATGCTATCGTGTAAGAAGCAAGTGGAGGGGGAATACAGGGCCGCATCCCGTTCCTCGGTATGGCCATTATTTCCGGAATTAGAGACTCAAATATTTCAGGTACCCAAAAATTAAGGCTAGAAAAAAGTGCGGCGGATTTGCCGGATTTTAGCGGTGATTACTAGAGAAGATGCGAGGATGCTACAGTTAAAATGGCGGGCCTCTGAGCCGCTTCGTTCTCCTTGTGTAGAAAAAAGTCTGTTTTGGAAGGTCAAAATGACCATTTTTTGAAATTTTGCCGGTCTGTCCCGTCCAAACGCAGGGGGATAGAGAGTTGTCCTTTATACTGGAGATAGAGTTCGACGAGCTGTATTCAACGCACTCATCGGCTTTGTCGTCACTACACGTAGTGCGGAGTTATGGCGGAAAGAAAGTCGGCGGAAGGGTGGTTTAAACCCTTCCCCTTTTTTTCTCGAAAATCAGAAAGTGTTCGCGATTGCCATTTTGATGCTATCGTGTAAGAAGCAAGTGGAGGGGGAATACAGGGCCGCATCCCGTTCCTCGGTATGGCCATTATTTCCGGAATTAGAGACTCAAATATTTCAGGTACCCAAAAATTAAGGCTAGAAAAAAGTGCGGCGGATTTGCCGGATTTTAGCGGTGATTACTAGAGAAGATGCGAGGATGCTACAGTTAAAATGGCGGGCCTCTGAGCCGCTTCGTTCTCCTTGTGTAGAAAAAAGTCTGTTTTGGAAGGTCAAAATGACCATTTTTTGAAATTTTGCCGGTCTGTCCCGTCCAAACGCAGGGGGATAGAGAGTTGTCCTTTATACTGGAGATAGAGTTCGACGAGCTGTATTCAACGCACTCATCGGCTTTGTCGTCACTACACGTAGTGCGGAGTTATGGCGGAAAGAAAGTCGGCGGAAGGGTGGTTTAAACCCTTCCCCTTATTTTCTCGAAAATCAGAAAGTGTTCGCGATTGCCATTTTGATGCTATCGTGTAAGAAGCAAGTGGAGGGGGAATACAGGGCCGCATCCCGTTCCTCGGTATGGCCATTATTTCCGGAATTAGAGACTCAAATATTTCAGGTACCCAAAAATTAAGGCTAGAAAAAAGTGCGGCGGATTTGCCGGATTTTAGCGGTGATTACTAGAGAAGATGCGAGGATGCTACAGTTAAAATGGCGGGCCTCTGAGCCGCTTCGTTCTCCTTGTGTAGAAAAAAGTCTGTTTTGGAAGGTCAAAATGACCATTTTTTGAAATTTTGCCGGTCTGTCCCGTCCAAACGCAGGGGGATAGAGAGTTGTCCTTTATACTGGAGATAGAGTTCGACGAGCTGTATTCAACGCACTCATCGGCTTTGTCGTCACTACACGTAGTGCGGAGTTATGGCGGAAAGAAAGTCGGCGGAAGGGTGGTTTAAACCCTTCCCCTTTTTTTCTCGAAAATCAGAAAGTGTTCGCGATTGCCATTTTGATGCTATCGTGTAAGAAGCAAGTGGAGGGGGAATACAGGGCCGCATCCCGTTCCTCGGTATGGCCATTATTTCCGGAATTAGAGACTCAAATATTTCAGGTACCCAAAAATTAAGGCTAGAAAAAAGTGCGGCGGATTTGCCGGATTTTAGCGGTGATTACTAGAGAAGATGCGAGGATGCTACAGTTAAAATGGCGGGCCTCTGAGCCGCTTCGTTCTCCTTGTGTAGAAAAAAGTCTGTTTTGGAAGGTCAAAATGACCATTTTTTGAAATTTTGCCGGTCTGTCCCGTCCAAACGCAGGGGGATAGAGAGTTGTCCTTTATACTGGAGATAGAGTTCGACGAGCTGTATTCAACGCACTCATCGGCTTTGTCGTCACTACACGTAGTGCGGAGTTATGGCGGAAAGAAAGTCGGCGGAAGGGTGGTTTAAACCCTTCCCCTTTTTTTCTCGAAAATCAGAAAGTGTTCGCGATTGCCATTTTGATGCTATCGTGTAAGAAGCAAGTGGAGGGGGAATACAGGGCCGCATCCCGTTCCTCGGTATGGCCATTATTTCCGGAATTAGAGACTCAAATATTTCAGGTACCCAAAAATTAAGGCTAGAAAAAAGTGCGGCGGATTTGCCGGATTTTAGCGGTGATTACTAGAGAAGATGCGAGGATGCTACAGTTAAAATGGCGGGCCTCTGAGCCGCTTCGTTCTCCTTGTGTAGAAAAAAGTCTGTTTTGGAAGGTCAAAATGACCATTTTTTGAAATTTTGCCGGTCTGTCCCGTCCAAACGCAGGGGGATAGAGAGTTGTCCTTTATACTGGAGATAGAGTTCGACGAGCTGTATTCAACGCACTCATCGGCTTTGTCGTCACTACACGTAGTGCGGAGTTATGGCGGAAAGAAAGTCGGCGGAAGGGTGGTTTAAACCCTTCCCCTTTTTTTCTCGAAAATCAGAAAGTGTTCGCGATTGCCATTTTGATGCTATCGTGTAAGAAGCAAGTGGAGGGGGAATACAGGGCCGCATCCCGTTCCTCGGTATGGCCATTATTTCCGGAATTAGAGACTCAAATATTTCAGGTACCCAAAAATTAAGGCTAGAAAAAAGTGCGGCGGATTTGCCGGATTTTAGCGGTGATTACTAGAGAAGATGCGAGGATGCTACAGTTAAAATGGCGGGCCTCTGAGCCGCTTCGTTCTCCTTGTGTAGAAAAAAGTCTGTTTTGGAAGGTCAAAATGACCATTTTTTGAAATTTTGCCGGTCTGTCCCGTCCAAACGCAGGGGGATAGAGAGTTGTCCTTTATACTGGAGATAGAGTTCGACGAGCTGTATTCAACGCACTCATCGGCTTTGTCGTCACTACACGTAGTGCGGAGTTATGGCGGAAAGAAAGTCGGCGGAAGGGTGGTTTAAACCCTTCCCCTTATTTTCTCGAAAATCAGAAAGTGTTCGCGATTGCCATTTTGATGCTATCGTGTAAGAAGCAAGTGGAGGGGGAATACAGGGCCGCATCCCGTTCCTCGGTATGGCCATTATTTCCGGAATTAGAGACTCAAATATTTCAGGTACCCAAAAATTAAGGCTAGAAAAAAGTGCGGCGGATTTGCCGGATTTTAGCGGTGATTACTAGAGAAGATGCGAGGATGCTACAGTTAAAATGGCGGGCCTCTGAGCCGCTTCGTTCTCCTTGTGTAGAAAAAAGTCTGTTTTGGAAGGTCAAAATGACCATTTTTTGAAATTTTGCCGGTCTGTCCCGTCCAAACGCAGGGGGATAGAGAGTTGTCCTTTATACTGGAGATAGAGTTCGACGAGCTGTATTCAACGCACTCATCGGCTTTGTCGTCACTACACGTAGTGCGGAGTTATGGCGGAAAGTCGAAAATCAGAAAGTGTTCGCGATTGCCATTTTGATGCTATCGTGTAAGAAGCAAGTGGAGGGGGAATACAGGGCCGCATCCCGTTCCTCGGTATGGCCATTATTTCCGGAATTAGAGACTCAAATATTTCAGGTACCCAAAAATTAAGGCTAGAAAAAAGTGCGGCGGATTTGCCGGATTTTAGCGGTGATTACTAGAGAAGATGCGAGGATGCTACAGTTAAAATGGCGGGCCTCTGAGCCGCTTCGTTCTCCTTGTGTAGAAAAAAGTCTGTTTTGGAAGGTCAAAATGACCATTTTTTGAAATTTTGCCGGTCTGTCCCGTCCAAACGCAGGGGGATAGAGAGTTGTCCTTTATACTGGAGATAGAGTTCGACGAGCTGTATTCAACGCACTCATCGGCTTTGTCGTCACTACACGTAGTGCGGAGTTATGGCGGAAAGAAAGTCGGCGGAAGGGTGGTTTAAACCCTTCCCCTTTTTTTCTCGAAAATCAGAAAGTGTTCGCGATTGCCATTTTGATGCTATCGTGTAAGAAGCAAGTAGAGGGGGAATACAGGGCCGCATCCCGTTCCTCGGTATGGCCATTATTTCCGGAATTAGAGACTCAAATATTTCAGGTACCCAAAAATTAAGGCTAGAAAAAAGTGCGGCGGATTTGCCGGATTTTAGCGGTGATTACTAGAGAAGATGCGAGGATGCTACAGTTAAAATGGCGGGCCTCTGAGCCGCTTCGTTCTCCTTGTGTAGAAAAAAGTCTGTTTTGGAAGGTCAAAATGACAATTTTTTGAAATTTTGCCGGTCTGTCCCGTCCAAACGCAGGGGGATAGAGAGTTGTCCTTTATACTGGAGATAGAGTTCGACGAGCTGTATTCAACGCACTCATCGGCTTTGTCGTCACTACACGTAGTGCGGAGTTATGGCGGAAAGAAAGTCGGCGGAAGGGTGGTTTAAACCCTTCCCCTTTTTTTCTCGAAAATCAGAAAGTGTTCGCGATTGCCATTTTGATGCTATCGTGTAAGAAGCAAGTGGAGGGGGAATACAGGGCCGCATCCCGTTCCTCGGTATGGCCATTATTTCCGGAATTAGAGACTCAAATATTTCAGGTACCCAAAAATTAAGGCTAGAAAAAAGTGCGGCGGATTTGCCGGATTTTAGCGGTGATTACTAGAGAAGATGCGAGGATGCTACAGTTAAAATGGCGGGCCTCTGAGCCGCTTCGTTCTCCTTGTGTAGAAAAAAGTCTGTTTTGGAAGGTCAAAATGACCATTTTTTGAAATTTTGCCGGTCTGTCCCGTCCAAACGCAGGGGGATAGAGAGTTGTCCTTTATACTGGAGATAGAGTTCGACGAGCTGTATTCAACGCACTCATCGGCTTTGTCGTCACTACACGTAGTGCGGAGTTATGGCGGAAAGAAAGTCGGCGGAAGGGTGGTTTAAACCCTTCCCCTTTTTTTCTCGAAAATCAGAAAGTGTTCGCGATTGCCATTTTGATGCTATCGTGTAAGAAGCAAGTGGAGGGGGAATACAGGGCCGCATCCCGTTCCTCGGTATGGCCATTATTTCCGGAATTAGAGACTCAAATATTTCAGGTACCCAAAAATTAAGGCTAGAAAAAAGTGCGGCGGATTTGCCGGATTTTAGCGGTGATTACTAGAGAAGATGCGAGGATGCTACAGTTAAAATGGCGGGCCTCTGAGCCGCTTCGTTCTCCTTGTGTAGAAAAAAGTCTGTTTTGGAAGGTCAAAATGACCATTTTTTGAAATTTTGCCGGTCTGTCCCGTCCAAACGCAGGGGGATAGAGAGTTGTCCTTTATACTGGAGATAGAGTTCGACGAGCTGTATTCAACGCACTCATCGGCTTTGTCGTCACTACACGTAGTGCGGAGTTATGGCGGAAAGAATGTCGGCGGAAGGGTGGTTTAAACCCTTCCCCTTTTTTTCTCGAAAATCAGAAAGTGTTCGCGATTGCCATTTTGATGCTATCGTGTAAGAAGCAAGTGGAGGGGGAATACAGGGCCGCATCCCGTTCCTCGGTATGGCCATTATTTCCGGAATTAGAGACTCAAATATTTCAGGTACCCAAAAATTAAGGCTAGAAAAAAGTGCGGCGGATTTGCCGGATTTTAGCGGTGATTACTAGAGAAGATGCGAGGATGCTACAGTTAAAATGGCGGGCCTCTGAGCCGCTTCGTTCTCCTTGTGTAGAAAAAAGTCTGTTTTGGAAGGTCAAAATGACCATTTTTTGAAATTTTGCCGGTCTGTCCCGTCCAAACGCAGGGGGATAGAGAGTTGTCCTTTATACTGGAGATAGAGTTCGACGAGCTGTATTCAACGCACTCATCGGCTTTGTCGTCACTACACGTAGTGCGGAGTTATGGCGGAAAGAAAGTCGGCGGAAGGGTGGTTTAAACCCTTCCCCTTTTTTTCTCGAAAATCAGAAAGTGTTCGCGAAGGGTGGTTTAAACCCTTCCCCTTTTTTTCTCGAAAATCAGAAAGTGTTCGCGATTGCCATTTTGATGCTATCGTGTAAGAAGCAAGTGGAGGGGGAATACAGGGCCGCATCCCGTTCCTCGGTATGGCCATTATTTCCGGAATTAGAGACTCAAATATTTCAGGTACCCAAAAATTAAGGCTAGAAAAAAGTGCGGCGGATTTGCCGGATTTTAGCGGTGATTACTAGAGAAGATGCGAGGATGCTACAGTTAAAATGGCGGGCCTCTGAGCCGCTTCGTTCTCCTTGTGTAGAAAAAAGTCTGTTTTGGAAGGTCAAAATGACCATTTTTTGAAATTTTGCCGGTCTGTCCCGTCCAAACGCAGGGGGATAGAGAGTTGTCCTTTATACTGGAGATAGAGTTCGACGAGCTGTATTCAACGCACTCATCGGCTTTGTCGTCACTACGCGTAGTGCGGAGTTATGGCGGAAAGAATGTCGGCGGAAGGGTGGTTTAAACCCTTCCCCTTTTTTTCTCGAAAATCAGAAAGTGTTCGCGATTGCCATTTTGATGCTATCGTGTAAGAAGCAAGTGGAGGGGGAATACAGGGCCTCATCCCGTTCCTCGGTATGGCCATTATTTCCGGAATTAGAGACTCAAATATTTCAGGTACCCAAAAATTAAGGCTAGAAAAAAGTGCGGCGGATTTGCCGGATTTTAGCGGTGATTACTAGAGAAGATGCGAGGATGCTACAGTTAAAATGGCGGGCCTCTGAGCCGCTTCGTTCTCCTTGTGTAGAAAAAAGTCTGTTTTGGAAGGTCAAAATGACCATTTTTTGAAATTTTGCCGGTCTGTCCCGTCCAAACGCAGGGGGATAGAGAGTTGTCCTTTATACTGGAGATAGAGTTCGACGAGCTGTATTCAACGCACTCATCGGCTTTGTCGTCACTACACGTAGTGCGGAGTTATGGCGGAAAGAAAGTCGGCGGAAGGGTGGTTTAAACCCTTCCCCTTTTTTTCTCGAAAATCAGAAAGTGTTCGCGATTGCCATTTTGATGCTATCGTGTAAGAAGCAAGTAGAGGGGGAATACAGGGCCGCATCCAGTTCCTCGGTATGGCCATTATTTCCGGAATTAGAGACTCAAATATTTCAGGTACCCAAAAATTAAGGCTAGAAAAAAGTGCGGCGGATTTGCCGGATTTTAGCGGTGATTACTAGAGAAGATGCGAGGATGCTACAGTTAAAATGGCGGGCCTCTGAGCCGCTTCGTTCTCCTTGTGTAGAAAAAAGTCTGTTTTGGAAGGTCAAAATGACCATTTTTTGAAATTTTGCCGGTCTGTCCCGTCCAAACGCAGGGGGATAGAGAGTTGTCCTTTATACTGGAGATAGAGTTCGACGAGCTGTATTCAACGCACTCATCGGCTTTGTCGTCACTACACGTAGTGCGGAGTTATGGCGGAAAGAAAGTCGGCGGAAGGGTGGTTTAAACCCTTCCCCTTATTTTCTCGAAAATCAGAAAGTGTTCGCGATTGCCATTTTGATGCTATCGTGTAAGAAGCAAGTGGAGGGGGAATACAGGGCCGCATCCCGTTCCTCGGTATAGCCATTATTTCCGGAATTAGAGACTCAAATATTTCAGGTACCCAAAAATTAAGGCTAGAAAAAAGTGCGGCGGATTTGCCGGATTTTAGCGGTGATTACTAGAGAAGATGCGAGGATGCTACAGTTAAAATGGCGGGCCTCTGAGCCGCTTCGTTCTCCTTGTGTAGAAAAAAGTCTGTTTTGGAAGGTCAAAATGACCATTTTTTGAAATTTTGCCGGTCTGTCCCGTCCAAACGCAGGGGGATAGAGAGTTGTCCTTTATACTGGAGATAGAGTTCGACGAGCTGTATTCAACGCACTCATCGGCTTTGTCGTCACTACACGTAGTGCGGAGTTATGGCGGAAAGAAAGTCGGCGGAAGGGTGGTTTAAACCCTTCCCCTTTTTTTCTCGAAAATCAGAAAGTGTTCGCAAAGGGTGGTTTAAACCCTTCCCCTTTTTTTCTCGAAAATCAGAAAGTGTTCGCGATTGCCATTTTGATGCTATCGTGTAAGAAGCAAGTGGAGGGGGAATACAGGGCCGCATCCCGTTCCTCGGTATGGCCATTATTTCCGGAATTAGAGACTCAAATATTTCAGGTACCCAAAAATTAAGGCTAGAAAAAAGTGCGGCGGATTTGCCGGATTTTAGCGGTGATTACTAGAGAAGATGCGAGGATGCTACAGTTAAAATGGCGGGCCTCTGAGCCGCTTCGTTCTCCTTGTGTAGAAAAAAGTCTGTTTTGGAAGGTCAAAATGACCATTTTTTGAAATTTTGCCGGTCTGTCCCGTCCAAACGCAGGGGGATAGAGAGTTGTCCTTTATACTGGAGATAGAGTTCGACGAGCTGTATTCAACGCACTCATCGGCTTTGTCGTCACTACACGTAGTGCGGAGTTATGGCGGAAAGAAAGTCGGCGGAAGGGTGGTTTAAACCCTTCCCCTTTTTTTCTCGAAAATCAGAAAGTGTTCGCGATTGCCATTTTGATGCTATCGTGTAAGAAGCAAGTGGAGGGGGAATACAGGGCCGCATCCCGTTCCTCGGTATGGCCATTATTTCCGGAATTAGAGACTCAAATATTTCAGGTACCCAAAAATTAAGGCTAGAAAAAAGTGCGGCGGATTTGCCGGATTTTAGCGGTGATTACTAGAGAAGATGCGAGGATGCTACAGTTAAAATGGCGGGCCTCTGAGCCGCTTCGTTCTCCTAGTGTAGAAAAAAGTCTGTTTTGGAAGGTCAAAATGACCATTTTTTGAAATTTTGCCGGTCTGTCCCGTCCAAACGCAGGGGGATAGAGAGTTGTCCTTTATACTGGAGATAGAGTTCGACGAGCTGTATTCAACGCACTCATCGGCTTTGTCGTCACTACACGTAGTGCAGAGTTATGGCGGAAAGAAAGTCGGCGGAAGGGTGGTTTAAACCCTTCCCCTTTTTTTCTCGAAAATCAGAAAGTGTTCGCGATTGCCATTTTGATGCTATCGTGTAAGAAGCAAGTGGAGGGGGAATACAGGGCCGCATCCCGTTCCTCGGTATGGCCATTATTTCCGGAATTAGATACTCAAATATTTCAGGTACCCAAAAATTAAGGCTAGAAAAAAGTGCGGCGGATTTGCCGGATTTTAGCGGTGATTACTAGAGAAGATGCGAGGATGCTACAGTTAAAATGGCGGGCCTCTGAGCCGCTTCGTTCTCCTTGTGTAGAAAAAAGTCTGTTTTGGAAGGTCAAAATGACCATTTTTTGAAATTTTGCCGGTCTGTCCCGTCCAAACGCAGGGGGATAGAGAGTTGTCCTTTATACTGGAGATAGAGTTCGACGAGCTGTATTCAACGCACTCATCGGCTTTGTCGTCACTACACGTAGTGCGGAGTTATGGCGGAAAGAAAGTCGGCGGAAGGGTGGTTTAAACCCTTCCCCTTTTTTTCTCGAAAATCAGAAAGTGTTCGCGATTGCCATTTTGATGCTATCGTGTAAGAAGCAAGTAGAGGGGGAATACAGGGCCGCATCCCGTTCCTCGGTATGGCCATTATTTCCGGAATTAGAGACTCAAATATTTCAGGTACCCAAAAATTAAGGCTAGAAAAAAGTGCGGCGGATTTGCCGGATTTTAGCGGTGATTACTAGAGAAGATGCGAGGATGCTACAGTTAAAATGGCGGGCCTCTGAGCCGCTTCGTTCTCCTTGTGTAGAAAAAAGTCTGTTTTGGAAGGTCAAAATGACAATTTTTTGAAATTTTGCCGGTCTGTCCCGTCCAAACGCAGGGGGATAGAGAGTTGTCCTTTATACTGGAGATAGAGTTCGACGAGCTGTATTCAACGCACTCATCGGCTTTGTCGTCACTACACGTAGTGCGGAGTTATGGCGGAAAGAAAGTCGAAAATCAGAAAGTGTTCGCGATTGCCATTTTGATGCTATCGTGTAAGAAGCAAGTGGAGGGGGAATACAGGGCCGCATCCCGTTCCTCGGTATGGCCATTATTTCCGGAATTAGAGACTCAAATATTTCAGGTACCCAAAAATTAAGGCTAGAAAAAAGTGCGGCGGATTTGCCGGATTTTAGCGGTGATTACTAGAGAAGATGCGAGGATGCTACAGTTAAAATGGCGGGCCTCTGAGCCGCTTCGTTCTCCTTGTGTAGAAAAAAGTCTGTTTTGGAAGGTCAAAATGACCATTTTTTGAAATTTTGCCGGTCTGTCCCGTCCAAACGCAGGGGGATAGAGAGTTGTCCTTTATACTGGAGATAGAGTTCGACGAGCTGTATTCAACGCACTCATCGGCTTTGTCGTCACTACACGTAGTGCGGAGTTATGGCGGAAAGAAAGTCGGCGGAAGGGTGGTTTAAACCCTTCCCCTTTTTTTCTCGAAAATCAGAAAGTGTTCGCGATTGCCATTTTGATGCTATCGTGTAAGAAGCAAGTAGAGGGGGAATACAGGGCCGCATCCCGTTCCTCGGTATGGCCATTATTTCCGGAATTAGAGACTCAAATATTTCAGGTACCCAAAAATTAAGGCTAGAAAAAAGTGCGGCGGATTTGCCGGATTTTAGCGGTGATTACTAGAGAAGATGCGAGGATGCTACAGTTAAAATGGCGGGCCTCTGAGCCGCTTCGTTCTCCTTGTGTAGAAAAAAGTCTGTTTTGGAAGGTCAAAATGACCATTTTTTGAAATTTTGCCGGTCTGTCCCGTCGAAACGCAGGGGGATAGAGAGTTGTCCTTTATACTGGAGATAGAGTTCGACGAGCTGTATTCAACGCACTCATCGGCTTTGTCGTCACTACACGTAGTGCGGAGTTATGGCGGAAAGAAAGTCGGCGGAAGGGTGGTTTAAACCCTTCCCCTTTTTTTCTCGAAAATCAGAAAGTGTTCGCGATTGCCATTTTGATGCTATCGTGTAAGAAGCAAGTAGAGGGGGAATACAGGGCCGCATCCAGTTCCTCGGTATGGCCATTATTTCCGGAATTAGAGACTCAAATATTTCAGGTACCCAAAAATTAAGGCTAGAAAAAAGTGCGGCGGATTTGCCGGATTTTAGCGGTGATTACTAGAGAAGATGCGAGGATGCTACAGTTAAAATGGCGGGCCTCTGAGCCGCTTCGTTCTCCTTGTGTAGAAAAAAGTCTGTTTTGGAAGGTCAAAATGACCATTTTTTGAAATTTTGCCGGTCTGTCCCGTCCAAACGCAGGGGGATAGAGAGTTGTCCTTTATACTGGAGATAGAGTTCGACGAGCTGTATTCAACGCACTCATCGGCTTTGTCGTCACTACACGTAGTGCGGAGTTATGGCGGAAAGAAAGTCGGCGGAAGGGTGGTTTAAACCCTTCCCCTTATTTTCTCGAAAATCAGAAAGTGTTCGCGATTGCCATTTTGATGCTATCGTGTAAGAAGCAAGTGGAGGGGGAATACAGGGCCGCATCCCGTTCCTCGGTATGGCCATTATTTCCGGAATTAGAGACTCAAATATTTCAGGTACCCAAAAATTAAGGCTAGAAAAAAGTGCGGCGGATTTGCCGGATTTTAGCGGTGATTACTAGAGAAGATGCGAGGATGCTACAGTTAAAATGGCGGGCCTCTGAGCCGCTTCGTTCTCCTTGTGTAGAAAAAAGTCTGTTTTGGAAGGTCAAAATGACCATTTTTTGAAATTTTGCCGGTCTGTCCCGTCCAAACGCAGGGGGATAGAGAGTTGTCCTTTATACTGGAGATAGAGTTCGACGAGCTGTATTCAACGCACTCATCGGCTTTGTCGTCACTACACGTAGTGCGGAGTTATGGCGGAAAGAAAGTCGGCGGAAGGGTGGTTTAAACCCTTCCCCTTTTTTTCTCGAAAATCAGAAAGTGTTCGCGAAGGGTGGTTTAAACCCTTCCCCTTTTTTCTCGAAAATCAGAAAGTGTTCGCGATTGCCATTTTGATGCTATCGTGTAAGAAGCAAGTGGAGGGGGAATACAGGGCCGCATCCCGTTCCTCGGTATGGCCATTATTTCCGGAATTAGAGACTCAAATATTTCAGGTACCCAAAAATTAAGGCTAGAAAAAAGTGCGGCGGATTTGCCGGATTTTAGCGGTGATTACTAGAGAAGATGCGAGGATGCTACAGTTAAAATGGCGGGCCTCTGAGCCGCTTCGTTCTCCTTGTGTAGAAAAAAGTCTGTTTTGGAAGGTCAAAATGACCATTTTTTGAAATTTTGCCGGTCTGTCCCGTCCAAACGCAGGGGGATAGAGAGTTGTCCTTTATACTGGAGATAGAGTTCGACGAGCTGTATTCAACGCACTCATCGGCTTTGTCGTCACTACACGTAGTGCGGAGTTATGGCGGAAAGAAAGTCGGCGGAAGGGTGGTTTAAACCCTTCCCCTTTTTTTCTCGAAAATCAGAAAGTGTTCGCGATTGCCATTTTGATGCTATCGTGTAAGAAGCAAGTGGAGGGGGAATACAGGGCCTCATCCCGTTCCTCGGTATGGCCATTATTTCCGGAATTAGAGACTCAAATATTTCAGGTACCCAAAAATTAAGGCTAGAAAAAAGTGCGGCGGATTTGCCGGATTTTAGCGGTGATTACTAGAGAAGATGCGAGGATGCTACAGTTAAAATGGCGGGCCTCTGAGCCGCTTCGTTCTCCTTGTGTAGAAAAAAGTCTGTTTTGGAAGGTCAAAATGACCATTTTTTGAAATTTTGCCGGTCTGTCCCGTCCAAACGCAGGGGGATAGAGAGTTGTCCTTTATACTGGAGATAGAGTTCGACGAGCTGTATTCAACGCACTCATCGGCTTTGTCGTCACTACACGTAGTGCGGAGTTATGGCGGAAAGAAAGTCGGCGGAAGGGTGGTTTAAACCCTTCCCCTTTTTTTCTCGAAAATCAGAAAGTGTTCGCGATTGCCATTTTGATGCTATCGTGTAAGAAGCAAGTGGAGGGGGAATACAGGGCCTCATCCCGTTCCTCGGTATGGCCATTATTTCCGGAATTAGAGACTCAAATATTTCAGGTACCCAAAAATTAAGGCTAGAAAAAAGTGCGGCGGATTTGCCGGATTTTAGCGGTGATTACTAGAGAAGATGCGAGGATGCTACAGTTAAAATGGCGGGCCTCTGAGCCGCTTCGTTCTCCTTGTGTAGAAAAAAGTCTGTTTTGGAAGGTCAAAATGACCATTTTTTGAAATTTTGCCGGTCTGTCCCGTCCAAACGCAGGGGGATAGAGAGTTGTCCTTTATACTGGAGATAGAGTTCGACGAGCTGTATTCAACGCACTCATCGGCTTTGTCGTCACTACACGTAGTGCGGAGTTATGGCGGAAAGAAAGTCGGCGGAAGGGTGGTTTAAACCCTTCCCCTTTTTTTCTCGAAAATCAGAAAGTGTTCGCGATTGCCATTTTGATGCTATCGTGTAAGAAGCAAGTAGAGGGGGAATACAGGGCCGCATCCAGTTCCTCGGTATGGCCATTATTTCCGGAATTAGAGACTCAAATATTTCAGGTACCCAAAAATTAAGGCTAGAAAAAAGTGCGGCGGATTTGCCGGATTTTAGCGGTGATTACTAGAGAAGATGCGAGGATGCTACAGTTAAAATGGCGGGCCTCTGAGCCGCTTCGTTCTCCTTGTGTAGAAAAAAGTCTGTTTTGGAAGGTCAAAATGACCATTTTTTGAAATTTTGCCGGTCTGTCCCGTCCAAACGCAGGGGGATAGAGAGTTGTCCTTTATACTGGAGATAGAGTTCGACGAGCTGTATTCAACGCACTCATCGGCTTTGTCGTCACTACACGTAGTGCGGAGTTATGGCGGAAAGAAAGTCGGCGGAAGGGTGGTTTAAACCCTTCCCCTTATTTTCTCGAAAATCAGAAAGTGTTCGCGATTGCCATTTTGATGCTATCGTGTAAGAAGCAAGTGGAGGGGGAATACAGGGCCGCATCCCGTTCCTCGGTATAGCCATTATTTCCGGAATTAGAGACTCAAATATTTCAGGTACCCAAAAATTAAGGCTAGAAAAAAGTGCGGCGGATTTGCCGGATTTTAGCGGTGATTACTAGAGAAGATGCGAGGATGCTACAGTTAAAATGGCGGGCCTCTGAGCCGCTTCGTTCTCCTTGTGTAGAAAAAAGTCTGTTTTGGAAGGTCAAAATGACCATTTTTTGAAATTTTGCCGGTCTGTCCCGTCCAAACGCAGGGGGATAGAGAGTTGTCCTTTATACTGGAGATAGAGTTCGACGAGCTGTATTCAACGCACTCATCGGCTTTGTCGTCACTACACGTAGTGCGGAGTTATGGCGGAAAGAAAGTCGGCGGAAGGGTGGTTTAAACCCTTCCCCTTTTTTTCTCGAAAATCAGAAAGTGTTCGCGAAGGGTGGTTTAAACCCTTCCCCTTTTTTTCTCGAAAATCAGAAAGTGTTCGCGATTGCCATTTTGATGCTATCGTGTAAGAAGCAAGTGGAGGGGGAATACAGGGCCGCATCCCGTTCCTCGGTATGGCCATTATTTCCGGAATTAGAGACTCAAATATTTCAGGTACCCAAAAATTAAGGCTAGAAAAAAGTGCGGCGGATTTGCCGGATTTTAGCGGTGATTACTAGAGAAGATGCGAGGATGCTACAGTTAAAATGGCGGGCCTCTGAGCCGCTTCGTTCTCCTTGTGTAGAAAAAAGTCTGTTTTGGAAGGTCAAAATGACCATTTTTTGAAATTTTGCCGGTCTGTCCCGTCCAAACGCAGGGGGATAGAGAGTTGTCCTTTATACTGGAGATAGAGTTCGACGAGCTGTATTCAACGCACTCATCGGCTTTGTCGTCACTACACGTAGTGCGGAGTTATGGCGGAAAGAAAGTCGGCGGAAGGGTGGTTTAAACCCTTCCCCTTTTTTTCTCGAAAATCAGAAAGTGTTCGCGATTGCCATTTTGATGCTATCGTGTAAGAAGCAAGTGGAGGGGGAATACAGGGCCGCATCCCGTTCCTCGGTATGGCCATTATTTCCGGAATTAGAGACTCAAATATTTCAGGTACCCAAAAATTAAGGCTAGAAAAAAGTGCGGCGGATTTGCCGGATTTTAGCGGTGATTACTAGAGAAGATGCGAGGATGCTACAGTTAAAATGGCGGGCCTCTGAGCCGCTTCGTTCTCCTTGTGTAGAAAAAAGTCTGTTTTGGAAGGTCAAAATGACCATTTTTTGAAATTTTGCCGGTCTGTCCCGTCCAAACGCAGGGGGATAGAGAGTTGTCCTTTATACTGGAGATAGAGTTCGACGAGCTGTATTCAACGCACTCATCGGCTTTGTCGTCACTACACGTAGTGCGGAGTTATGGCGGAAAGAAAGTCGTGCGGAAGGGTGGTTTAAACCCTTCCCCTTTTTTTCTCGAAAATCAGAAAGTGTTCGCGATTGCCATTTTGATGCTATCGTGTAAGAAGCAAGTGGAGGGGGAATACAGGGCCGCATCCCGTTCCTCGGTATGGCCATTATTTCCGGAATTAGATACTCAAATATTTCAGGTACCCAAAAATTAAGGCTAGAAAAAAGTGCGGCGGATTTGCCGGATTTTAGCGGTGATTACTAGAGAAGATGCGAGGATGCTACAGTTAAAATGGCGGGCCTCTGAGCCGCTTCGTTCTCCTTGTGTAGAAAAAAGTCTGTTTTGGAAGGTCAAAATGACCATTTTTTGAAATTTTGCCGGTCTGTCCCGTCCAAACGCAGGGGGATAGAGAGTTGTCCTTTATACTGGAGATAGAGTTCGACGAGCTGTATTCAACGCACTCATCGGCTTTGTCGTCACTACACGTAGTGCGGAGTTATGGCGGAAAGAAAGTCGGCGGAAGGGTGGTTTAAACCCTTCCCCTTTTTTTCTCGAAAATCAGAAAGTGTTCGCGATTGCCATTTTGATGCTATCGTGTAAGAAGCAAGTAGAGGGGGAATACAGGGCCGCATCCCGTTCCTCGGTATGGCCATTATTTCCGGAATTAGAGACTCAAATATTTCAGGTACCCAAAAATTAAGGCTAGAAAAAAGTGCGGCGGATTTGCCGGATTTTAGCGGTGATTACTAGAGAAGATGCGAGGATGCTACAGTTAAAATGGCTGGCCTCTGAGCCGCTTCGTTCTCCTTGTGTAGAAAAAAGTCTGTTTTGGAAGGTCAAAATGACCATTTTTTGAAATTTTGCCGGTCTGTCCCGTCCAAACGCAGGGGGATAGAGAGTTGTCCTTTATACTGGAGATAGAGTTCGACGAGCTGTATTCAACGCACTCATCGGCTTTGTCGTCACTACACGTAGTGCGGAGTTATGGCGGAAAGAAAGTCGGCGGAAGGGTGGTTTAAACCCTTCCCCTTATTTTCTCGAAAATCAGAAAGTGTTCGCGATTGCCATTTTGATGCTATCGTGTAAGAAGCAAGTGGAGGGGGAATACAGGGCCGCATCCCGTTCCTCGGTATGGCCATTATTTCCGGAATTAGAGACTCAAATATTTCAGGTACCCAAAAATTAAGGCTAGAAAAAAGTGCGGCGGATTTGCCGGATTTTAGCGGTGATTACTAGAGAAGATGCGAGGATGCTACAGTTAAAATGGCGGGCCTCTGAGCCGCTTCGTTCTCCTTGTGTAGAAAAAAGTCTGTTTTGGAAGGTCAAAATGACCATTTTTTGAAATTTTGCCGGTCTGTCCCGTCCAAACGCAGGGGGATAGAGAGTTGTCCTTTATACTGGAGATAGAGTTCGACGAGCTGTATTCAACGCACTCATCGGCTTTGTCGTCACTACACGTAGTGCGGAGTTATGGCGGAAAGAAAGTCGGCGGAAGGGTGGTTTAAACCCTTCCCCTTTTTTTCTCGAAAATCAGAAAGTGTTCGCGATTGCCATTTTGATGCTATCGTGTAAGAAGCAAGTAGAGGGGGAATACAGGGCCGCATCCCGTTCCTCGGTATGGCCATTATTTCCGGAATTAGAGACTCAAATATTTCAGGTACCCAAAAATTAAGGCTAGAAAAAAGTGCGGCGGATTTGCCGGATTTTAGCGGTGATTACTAGAGAAGATGCGAGGATGCTACAGTTAAAATGGCGGGCCTCTGAGCCGCTTCGTTCTCCTTGTGTAGAAAAAAGTCTGTTTTGGAAGGTCAAAATGACCATTTTTTGAAATTTTGCCGGTCTGTCCCGTCGAAACGCAGGGGGATAGAGAGTTGTCCTTTATACTGGAGATAGAGTTCGACGAGCTGTATTCAACGCACTCATCGGCTTTGTCGTCACTACACGTAGTGCGGAGTTATGGCGGAAAGAAAGTCGGCGAAAGTGTTCGCGATTGCCATTTTGATGCTATCGTGTAAGAAGCAAGTAGAGGGGGAATACAGGGCCGCATCCCGTTCCTCGGTATGGCCATTATTTCCGGAATTAGAGACTCAAATATTTCAGGTACCCAAAAATTAAGGCTAGAAAAAAGTGCGGCGGATTTGCCGGATTTTAGCGGTGATTACTAGAGAAGATGCGAGGATGCTACAGTTAAAATGGCGGGCCTCTGAGCCGCTTCGTTCTCCTTGTGTAGAAAAAAGTCTGTTTTGGAAGGTCAAAATGACCATTTTTTGAAATTTTGCCGGTCTGTCCCGTCCAAACGCAGGGGGATAGAGAGTTGTCCTTTATACTGGAGATAGAGTTCGACGAGCTGTATTCAACGCACTCATCGGCTTTGTCGTCACTACACGTAGTGCGGAGTTATGGCGGAAAGAAAGTCGGCGGAAGGGTGGTTTAAACCCTTCCCCTTTTTTTCTCGAAAATCAGAAAGTGTTCGCGATTGCCATTTTGATGCTATCGTGTAAGAAGCAAGTGGAGGGGGAATACAGGGCCGCATCCCGTTCCTCGGTATGGCCATTATTTCCGGAATTAGAGACTCAAATATTTCAGGTACCCAAAAATTAAGGCTAGAAAAAAGTGCGGCGGATTTGCCGGATTTTAGCGGTGATTACTAGAGAAGATGCGAGGATGCTACAGTTAAAATGGCGGGCCTCTGAGCCGCTTCGTTCTCCTTGTGTAGAAAAAAGTCTGTTTTGGAAGGTCAAAATGACCATTTTTTGAAATTTTGCCGGTCTGTCCCGTCGAAACGCAGGGGGATAGAGAGTTGTCCTTTATACTGGAGATAGAGTTCGACGAGCTGTATTCAACGCACTCATCGGCTTTGTCGTCACTACACGTAGTGCGGAGTTATGGCGGAAAGAAAGTCGGCGGAAGGGTGGTTTAAACCCTTCCCCTTTTTTTCTCGAAAATCAGAAAGTGTTCGCGATTGCCATTTTGATGCTATCGTGTAAGAAGCAAGTGGAGGGGGAATACAGGGCCGCATCCCGTTCCTCGGTATGGCCATTATTTCCGGAATTAGAGACTCAAATATTTCAGGTACCCAAAAATTAAGGCTAGAAAAAAGTGCGGCGGATTTGCCGGATTTTAGCGGTGATTACTAGAGAAGATGCGAGGATGCTACAGTTAAAATGGCGGGCCTCTGAGCCGCTTCGTTCTCCTTGTGTAGAAAAAAGTCTGTTTTGGAAGGTCAAAATGACCATTTTTTGAAATTTTGCCGGTCTGTCCCGTCCAAACGCAGGGGGATAGAGAGTTGTCCTTTATACTGGAGATAGAGTTCGACGAGCTGTATTCAACGCACTCATCGGCTTTGTCGTCACTACACGTAGTGCGGAGTTATGGCGGAAAGAAAGTCGGCGGAAGGGTGGTTTAAACCCTTCCCCTTATTTTCTCGAAAATCAGAAAGTGTTCGCGATTGCCATTTTGATGCTATCGTGTAAGAAGCAAGTGGAGGGGGAATACAGGGCCGCATCCCGTTCCTCGGTATGGCCATTATTTCCGGAATTAGAGACTCAAATATTTCAGGTACCCAAAAATTAAGGCTAGAAAAAAGTGCGGCGGATTTGCCGGATTTTAGCGGTGATTACTAGAGAAGATGCGAGGATGCTACAGTTAAAATGGCGGGCCTCTGAGCCGCTTCGTTCTCCTTGTGTAGAAAAAAGTCTGTTTTGGAAGGTCAAAATGACCATTTTTTGAAATTTTGCCGGTCTGTCCCGTCCAAACGCAGGGGGATAGAGAGTTGTCCTTTATACTGGAGATAGAGTTCGACGAGCTGTATTCAACGCACTCATCGGCTTTGTCGTCACTACACGTAGTGCGGAGTTATGGCGGAAAGAAAGTCGGCGGAAGGGTGGTTTAAACCCTTCCCCTTATTTTCTCGAAAATCAGAAAGTGTTCGCGATTGCCATTTTGATGCTATCGTGTAAGAAGCAAGTGGAGGGGGAATACAGGGCCGCATCCCGTTCCTCGGTATGGCCATTATTTCCGGAATTAGAGACTCAAATATTTCAGGTACCCAAAAATTAAGGCTAGAAAAAAGTGCGGCGGATTTGCCGGATTTTAGCGGTGATTACTAGAGAAGATGCGAGGATGCTACAGTTAAAATGGCGGGCCTCAGAGCCGCTTCGTTCTCCTTGTGTAGAAAAAAGTCTGTTTTGGAAGGTCAAAATGACCATTTTTTGAAATTTTGCCGGTCTGTCCCGTCCAAACGCAGGGGGATAGAGAGTTGTCCTTTATACTGGAGATAGAGTTCGACGAGCTGTATTCAACGCACTCATCGGCTTTGTCGTCACTACACGTAGTGCGGAGTTATGGCGGAAAGAAAGTCGGCGGAAGGGTGGTTTAAACCCTTCCCCTTTTTTTCTCGAAAATCAGAAAGTGTTCGCGATTGCCATTTTGATGCTATCGTGTAAGAAGCAAGTAGAGGGGGAATACAGGGCCGCATCCAGTTCCTCGGTATGGCCATTATTTCCGGAATTAGAGACTCAAATATTTCAGGTACCCAAAAATTAAGGCTAGAAAAAAGTGCGGCGGATTTGCCGGATTTTAGCGGTGATTACTAGAGAAGATGCGAGGATGCTACAGTTAAAATGGCGGGCCTCTGAGCCGCTTCGTTCTCCTTGTGTAGAAAAAAGTCTGTTTTGGAAGGTCAAAATGACCATTTTTTGAAATTTTGCCGGTCTGTCCCGTCCAAACGCAGGGGGATAGAGAGTTGTCCTTTATACTGGAGATAGAGTTCGACGAGCTGTATTCAACGCACTCATCGGCTTTGTCGTCACTACACGTAGTGCGGAGTTATGGCGGAAAGAAAGTCGGCGGAAGGGTGGTTTAAACCCTTCCCCTTATTTTCTCGAAAATCAGAAAGTGTTCGCGATTGCCATTTTGATGCTATCGTGTAAGAAGCAAGTGGAGGGGGAATACAGGGCCGCATCCCGTTCCTCGGTATGGCCATTATTTCCGGAATTAGAGACTCAAATATTTCAGGTACCCAAAAATTAAGGCTAGAAAAAAGTGCGGCGGATTTGCCGGATTTTAGCGGTGATTACTAGAGAAGATGCGAGGATGCTACAGTTAAAATGGCGGGCCTCTGAGCCGCTTCGTTCTCCTTGTGTAGAAAAAAGTCTGTTTTGGAAGGTCAAAATGACCATTTTTTGAAATTTTGCCGGTCTGTCCCGTCCAAACGCAGGGGGATAGAGAGTTGTCCTTTATACTGGAGATAGAGTTCGACGAGCTGTATTCAACGCACTCATCGGCTTTGTCGTCACTACACGTAGTGCGGAGTTATGGCGGAAAGAAAGTCGGCGGAAGGGTGGTTTAAACCCTTCCCCTTTTTTTCTCGAAAATCAGAAAGTGTTCGCGATTGCCATTTTGATGCTATCGTGTAAGAAGCAAGTGGAGGGGGAATACAGGGCCGCATCCCGTTCCTCGGTATGGCCATTATTTCCGGAATTAGAGACTCAAATATTTCAGGTACCCAAAAATTAAGGCTAGAAAAAAGTGCGGCGGATTTGCCGGATTTTAGCGGTGATTACTAGAGAAGATGCGAGGATGCTACAGTTAAAATGGCGGGCCTCTGAGCCGCTTCGTTCTCCTTGTGTAGAAAAAAGTCTGTTTTGGAAGGTCAAAATGACCATTTTTTGAAATTTTGCCGGTCTGTCCCGTCCAAACGCAGGGGGATAGAGAGTTGTCCTTTATACTGGAGATAGAGTTCGACGAGCTGTATTCAACGCACTCATCGGCTTTGTCGTCACTACACGTAGTGCGGAGTTATGGCGGAAAGAAAGTCGGCGGAAGGGTGGTTTAAACCCTTCCCCTTTTTTTCTCGAAAATCAGAAAGTGTTCGCGATTGCCATTTTGATGCTATCGTGTAAGAAGCAAGTGGAGGGGGAATACAGGGCCGCATCCCGTTCCTCGGTATGGCCATTATTTCCGGAATTAGAGACTCAAATATTTCAGGTACCCAAAAATTAAGGCTAGAAAAAAGTGCGGCGGATTTGCCGGATTTTAGCGGTGATTACTAGAGAAGATGCGAGGATGCTACAGTTAAAATGGCGGGCCTCTGAGCCGCTTCGTTCTCCTTGTGTAGAAAAAAGTCTGTTTTGGAAGGTCAAAATGACCATTTTTTGAAATTTTGCCGGTCTGTCCCGTCCGAAACGCAGGGGGATAGAGAGTTGTCCTTTATACTGGAGATAGAGTTCGACGAGCTGTATTCAACGCACTCATCGGCTTTGTCGTCACTACACGTAGTGCGGAGTTATGGCGGAAAGAAAGTCGGCGGAAGGGTGGTTTAAACCCTTCCCCTTTTTTTCTCGAAAATCAGAAAGTGTTCGCGATTGCCATTTTGATGCTATCGTGTAAGAAGCAAGTGGAGGGGGAATACAGGGCCGCATCCCGTTCCTCGGTATGGCCATTATTTCCGGAATTAGAGACTCAAATATTTCAGGTACCCAAAAATTAAGGCTAGAAAAAAGTGCGGCGGATTTGCCGGATTTTAGCGGTGATTACTAGAGAAGATGCGAGGATGCTACAGTTAAAATGGCGGGCCTCTGAGCCGCTTCGTTCTCCTTGTGTAGAAAAAAGTCTGTTTTGGAAGGTCAAAATGACCATTTTTTGAAATTTTGCCGGTCTGTCCCGTCCAAACGCAGGGGGATAGAGAGTTGTCCTTTATACTGGAGATAGAGTTCGACGAGCTGTATTCAACGCACTCATCGGCTTTGTCGTCACTACACGTAGTGCGGAGTTATGGCGGAAAGAAAGTCGGCGGAAGGGTGGTTTAAACCCTTCCCCTTATTTTCTCGAAAATCAGAAAGTGTTCGCGATTGCCATTTTGATGCTATCGTGTAAGAAGCAAGTGGAGGGGGAATACAGGGCCGCATCCCGTTCCTCGGTATGGCCATTATTTCCGGAATTAGAGACTCAAATATTTCAGGTACCCAAAAATTAAGGCTAGAAAAAAGTGCGGCGGATTTGCCGGATTTTAGCGGTGATTACTAGAGAAGATGCGAGGATGCTACAGTTAAAATGGCGGGCCTCTGAGCCGCTTCGTTCTCCTTGTGTAGAAAAAAGTCTGTTTTGGAAGGTCAAAATGACCATTTTTTGAAATTTTGCCGGTCTGTCCCGTCCAAACGCAGGGGGATAGAGAGTTGTCCTTTATACTGGAGATAGAGTTCGACGAGCTGTATTCAACGCACTCATCGGCTTTGTCGTCACTACACGTAGTGCGGAGTTATGGCGGAAAGAAAGTCGGCGGAAGGGTGGTTTAAACCCTTCCCCTTATTTTCTCGAAAATCAGAAAGTGTTCGCGATTGCCATTTTGATGCTATCGTGTAAGAAGCAAGTGGAGGGGGAATACAGGGCCGCATCCCGTTCCTCGGTATGGCCATTATTTCCGGAATTAGAGACTCAAATATTTCAGGTACCCAAAAATTAAGGCTAGAAAAAAGTGCGGCGGATTTGCCGGATTTTAGCGGTGATTACTAGAGAAGATGCGAGGATGCTACAGTTAAAATGGCGGGCCTCTGAGCCGCTTCGTTCTCCTTGTGTAGAAAAAAGTCTGTTTTGGAAGGTCAAAATGACCATTTTTTGAAATTTTGCCGGTCTGTCCCGTCCAAACGCAGGGGGATAGAGAGTTGTCCTTTATACTGGAGATAGAGTTCGACGAGCTGTATTCAACGCACTCATCGGCTTTGTCGTCACTACACGTAGTGCGGAGTTATGGCGGAAAGAAAGTCGGCGGAAGGGTGGTTTAAACCCTTCCCCTTTTTTTCTCGAAAATCAGAAAGTGTTCGCGATTGCCATTTTGATGCTATCGTGTAAGAAGCAAGTGGAGGGGGAATACAGGGCCGCATCCCGTTCCTCGGTATGGCCATTATTTCCGGAATTAGAGACTCAAATATTTCAGGTACCCAAAAATTAAGGCTAGAAAAAAGTGCGGCGGATTTGCCGGATTTTAGCGGTGATTACTAGAGAAGATGCGAGGATGCTACAGTTAAAATGGCGGGCCTCTGAGCCGCTTCGTTCTCCTTGTGTAGAAAAAAGTCTGTTTTGGAAGGTCAAAATGACCATTTTTTGAAATTTTGCCGGTCTGTCCCGTCCAAACGCAGGGGGATAGAGAGTTGTCCTTTATACTGGAGATAGAGTTCGACGAGCTGTATTCAACGCACTCATCGGCTTTGTCGTCACTACACGTAGTGCGGAGTTATGGCGGAAAGAAAGTCGGCGGAAGGGTGGTTTAAACCCTTCCCCTTTTTTTCTCGAAAATCAGAAAGTGTTCGCGATTGCCATTTTGATGCTATCGTGTAAGAAGCAAGTGGAGGGGGAATACAGGGCCGCATCCCGTTCCTCGGTATGGCCATTATTTCCGGAATTAGAGACTCAAATATTTCAGGTACCCAAAAATTAAGGCTAGAAAAAAGTGCGGCGGATTTGCCGGATTTTAGCGGTGATTACTAGAGAAGATGCGAGGATGCTACAGTTAAAATGGCGGGCCTCTGAGCCGCTTCGTTCTCCTTGTGTAGAAAAAAGTCTGTTTTGGAAGGTCAAAATGACCATTTTTTGAAATTTTGCCGGTCTGTCCCGTCGAAACGCAGGGGGATAGAGAGTTGTCCTTTATACTGGAGATAGAGTTCGACGAGCTGTATTCAACGCACTCATCGGCTTTGTCGTCACTACACGTAGTGCGGAGTTATGGCGGAAAGAAAGTCGGCGGAAGGGTGGTTTAAACCCTTCCCCTTTTTTTCTCGAAAATCAGAAAGTGTTCGCGATTGCCATTTTGATGCTATCGTGTAAGAAGCAAGTGGAGGGGGAATACAGGGCCGCATCCCGTTCCTCGGTATGGCCATTATTTCCGGAATTAGAGACTCAAATATTTCAGGTACCCAAAAATTAAGGCTAGAAAAAAGTGCGGCGGATTTGCCGGATTTTAGCGGTGATTACTAGAGAAGATGCGAGGATGCTACAGTTAAAATGGCGGGCCTCTGAGCCGCTTCGTTCTCCTTGTGTAGAAAAAAGTCTGTTTTGGAAGGTCAAAATGACCATTTTTTGAAATTTTGCCGGTCTGTCCCGTCCAAACGCAGGGGGATAGAGAGTTGTCCTTTATACTGGAGATAGAGTTCGACGAGCTGTATTCAACGCACTCATCGGCTTTGTCGTCACTACACGTAGTGCGGAGTTATGGCGGAAAGAAAGTCGGCGGAAGGGTGGTTTAAACCCTTCCCCTTTTTTTCTCGAAAATCAGAAAGTGTTCGCGATTGCCATTTTGATGCTATCGTGTAAGAAGCAAGTGGAGGGGGAATACAGGGCCGCATCCCGTTCCTCGGTATGGCCATTATTTCCGGAATTAGAGACTCAAATATTTCAGGTACCCAAAAATTAAGGCTAGAAAAAAGTGCGGCGGATTTGCCGGATTTTAGCGGTGATTACTAGAGAAGATGCGAGGATGCTACAGTTAAAATGGCGGGCCTCTGAGCCGCTTCGTTCTCCTTGTGTAGAAAAAAGTCTGTTTTGGAAGGTCAAAATGACCATTTTTTGAAATTTTGCCGGTCTGTCCCGTCGAAACGCAGGGGGATAGAGAGTTGTCCTTTATACTGGAGATAGAGTTCGACGAGCTGTATTCAACGCACTCATCGGCTTTGTCGTCACTACACGTAGTGCGGAGTTATGGCGGAAAGAAAGTCGGCGGAAGGGTGGTTTAAACCCTTCCCCTTTTTTTCTCGAAAATCAGAAAGTGTTCGCGATTGCCATTTTGATGCTATCGTGTAAGAAGCAAGTGGAGGGGGAATACAGGGCCGCATCCCGTTCCTCGGTATGGCCATTATTTCCGGAATTAGAGACTCAAATATTTCAGGTACCCAAAAATTAAGGCTAGAAAAAAGTGCGGCGGATTTGCCGGATTTTAGCGGTGATTACTAGAGAAGATGCGAGGATGCTACAGTTAAAATGGCGGGCCTCTGAGCCGCTTCGTTCTCCTTGTGTAGAAAAAAGTCTGTTTTGGAAGGTCAAAATGACCATTTTTTGAAATTTTGCCGGTCTGTCCCGTCCAAACGCAGGGGGATAGAGAGTTGTCCTTTATACTGGAGATAGAGTTCGACGAGCTGTATTCAACGCACTCATCGGCTTTGTCGTCACTACACGTAGTGCGGAGTTATGGCGGAAAGAAAGTCGGCGGAAGGGTGGTTTAAACCCTTCCCCTTATTTTCTCGAAAATCAGAAAGTGTTCGCGATTGCCATTTTGATGCTATCGTGTAAGAAGCAAGTGGAGGGGGAATACAGGGCCGCATCCCGTTCCTCGGTATGGCCATTATTTCCGGAATTAGAGACTCAAATATTTCAGGTACCCAAAAATTAAGGCTAGAAAAAAGTGCGGCGGATTTGCCGGATTTTAGCGGTGATTACTAGAGAAGATGCGAGGATGCTACAGTTAAAATGGCGGGCCTCTGAGCCGCTTCGTTCTCCTTGTGTAGAAAAAAGTCTGTTTTGGAAGGTCAAAATGACCATTTTTTGAAATTTTGCCGGTCTGTCCCGTCCAAACGCAGGGGGATAGAGAGTTGTCCTTTATACTGGAGATAGAGTTCGACGAGCTGTATTCAACGCACTCATCGGCTTTGTCGTCACTACACGTAGTGCGGAGTTATGGCGGAAAGAAAGTCGGCGGAAGGGTGGTTTAAACCCTTCCCCTTATTTTCTCGAAAATCAGAAAGTGTTCGCGATTGCCATTTTGATGCTATCGTGTAAGAAGCAAGTGGAGGGGGAATACAGGGCCGCATCCCGTTCCTCGGTATGGCCATTATTTCCGGAATTAGAGACTCAAATATTTCAGGTACCCAAAAATTAAGGCTAGAAAAAAGTGCGGCGGATTTGCCGGATTTTAGCGGTGATTACTAGAGAAGATGCGAGGATGCTACAGTTAAAATGGCGGGCCTCTGAGCCGCTTCGTTCTCCTTGTGTAGAAAAAAGTCTGTTTTGGAAGGTCAAAATGACCATTTTTTGAAATTTTGCCGGTCTGTCCCGTCCAAACGCAGGGGGATAGAGAGTTGTCCTTTATACTGGAGATAGAGTTCGACGAGCTGTATTCAACGCACTCATCGGCTTTGTCGTCACTACACGTAGTGCGGAGTTATGGCGGAAAGAAAGTCGGCGGAAGGGTGGTTTAAACCCTTCCCCTTTTTTTCTCGAAAATCAGAAAGTGTTCGCGATTGCCATTTTGATGCTATCGTGTAAGAAGCAAGTGGAGGGGGAATACAGGGCCGCATCCCGTTCCTCGGTATGGCCATTATTTCCGGAATTAGAGACTCAAATATTTCAGGTACCCAAAAATTAAGGCTAGAAAAAAGTGCGGCGGATTTGCCGGATTTTAGCGGTGATTACTAGAGAAGATGCGAGGATGCTACAGTTAAAATGGCGGGCCTCTGAGCCGCTTCGTTCTCCTTGTGTAGAAAAAAGTCTGTTTTGGAAGGTCAAAATGACCATTTTTTGAAATTTTGCCGGTCTGTCCCGTCCAAACGCAGGGGGATAGAGAGTTGTCCTTTATACTGGAGATAGAGTTCGACGAGCTGTATTCAACGCACTCATCGGCTTTGTCGTCACTACACGTAGTGCGGAGTTATGGCGGAAAGAAAGTCGGCGGAAGGGTGGTTTAAACCCTTCCCCTTTTTTTCTCGAAAATCAGAAAGTGTTCGCGATTGCCATTTTGATGCTATCGTGTAAGAAGCAAGTGGAGGGGGAATACAGGGCCGCATCCCGTTCCTCGGTATGGCCATTATTTCCGGAATTAGAGACTCAAATATTTCAGGTACCCAAAAATTAAGGCTAGAAAAAAGTGCGGCGGATTTGCCGGATTTTAGCGGTGATTACTAGAGAAGATGCGAGGATGCTACAGTTAAAATGGCGGGCCTCTGAGCCGCTTCGTTCTCCTTGTGTAGAAAAAAGTCTGTTTTGGAAGGTCAAAATGACCATTTTTTGAAATTTTGCCGGTCTGTCCCGTCCAAACGCAGGGGGATAGAGAGTTGTCCTTTATACTGGAGATAGAGTTCGACGAGCTGTATTCAACGCACTCATCGGCTTTGTCGTCACTACACGTAGTGCGGAGTTATGGCGGAAAGAAAGTCGGCGGAAGGGTGGTTTAAACCCTTCCCCTTTTTTTCTCGAAAATCAGAAAGTGTTCGCGATTGCCATTTTGATGCTATCGTGTAAGAAGCAAGTGGAGGGGGAATACAGGGCCGCATCCCGTTCCTCGGTATGGCCATTATTTCCGGAATTAGAGACTCAAATATTTCAGGTACCCAAAAATTAAGGCTAGAAAAAAGTGCGGCGGATTTGCCGGATTTTAGCGGTGATTACTAGAGAAGATGCGAGGATGCTACAGTTAAAATGGCGGGCCTCTGAGCCGCTTCGTTCTCCTTGTGTAGAAAAAAGTCTGTTTTGGAAGGTCAAAATGACCATTTTTTGAAATTTTGCCGGTCTGTCCCGTCCAAACGCAGGGGGATAGAGAGTTGTCCTTTATACTGGAGATAGAGTTCGACGAGCTGTATTCAACGCACTCATCGGCTTTGTCGTCACTACACGTAGTGCGGAGTTATGGCGGAAAGAAAGTCGGCGGAAGGGTGGTTTAAACCCTTCCCCTTATTTTCTCGAAAATCAGAAAGTGTTCGCGATTGCCATTTTGATGCTATCGTGTAAGAAGCAAGTGGAGGGGGAATACAGGGCCGCATCCCGTTCCTCGGTATGGCCATTATTTCCGGAATTAGAGACTCAAATATTTCAGGTACCCAAAAATTAAGGCTAGAAAAAAGTGCGGCGGATTTGCCGGATTTTAGCGGTGATTACTAGAGAAGATGCGAGGATGCTACAGTTAAAATGGCGGGCCTCTGAGCCGCTTCGTTCTCCTTGTGTAGAAAAAAGTCTGTTTTGGAAGGTCAAAATGACCATTTTTTGAAATTTTGCCGGTCTGTCCCGTCCAAACGCAGGGGGATAGAGAGTTGTCCTTTATACTGGAGATAGAGTTCGACGAGCTGTATTCAACGCACTCATCGGCTTTGTCGTCACTACACGTAGTGCGGAGTTATGGCGGAAAGAAAGTCGGCGGAAGGGTGGTTTAAACCCTTCCCCTTTTTTTCTCGAAAATCAGAAAGTGTTCGCGATTGCCATTTTGATGCTATCGTGTAAGAAGCAAGTGGAGGGGGAATACAGGGCCGCATCCCGTTCCTCGGTATGGCCATTATTTCCGGAATTAGAGACTCAAATATTTCAGGTACCCAAAAATTAAGGCTAGAAAAAAGTGCGGCGGATTTGCCGGATTTTAGCGGTGATTACTAGAGAAGATGCGAGGATGCTACAGTTAAAATGGCGGGCCTCTGAGCCGCTTCGTTCTCCTTGTGTAGAAAAAAGTCTGTTTTGGAAGGTCAAAATGACCATTTTTTGAAATTTTGCCGGTCTGTCCCGTCCAAACGCAGGGGGATAGAGAGTTGTCCTTTATACTGGAGATAGAGTTCGACGAGCTGTATTCAACGCACTCATCGGCTTTGTCGTCACTACACGTAGTGCGGAGTTATGGCGGAAAGAAAGTCGGCGGAAGGGTGGTTTAAACCCTTCCCCTTTTTTTCTCGAAAATCAGAAAGTGTTCGCGATTGCCATTTTGATGCTATCGTGTAAGAAGCAAGTGGAGGGGGAATACAGGGCCGCATCCCGTTCCTCGGTATGGCCATTATTTCCGGAATTAGAGACTCAAATATTTCAGGTACCCAAAAATTAAGGCTAGAAAAAAGTGCGGCGGATTTGCCGGATTTTAGCGGTGATTACTAGAGAAGATGCGAGGATGCTACAGTTAAAATGGCGGGCCTCTGAGCCGCTTCGTTCTCCTTGTGTAGAAAAAAGTCTGTTTTGGAAGGTCAAAATGACCATTTTTTGAAATTTTGCCGGTCTGTCCCGTCCAAACGCAGGGGGATAGAGAGTTGTCCTTTATACTGGAGATAGAGTTCGACGAGCTGTATTCAACGCACTCATCGGCTTTGTCGTCACTACACGTAGTGCGGAGTTATGGCGGAAAGAAAGTCGGCGGAAGGGTGGTTTAAACCCTTCCCCTTTTTTTCTCGAAAATCAGAAAGTGTTCGCGATTGCCATTTTGATGCTATCGTGTAAGAAGCAAGTGGAGGGGGAATACAGGGCCGCATCCCGTTCCTCGGTATGGCCATTATTTCCGGAATTAGAGACTCAAATATTTCAGGTACCCAAAAATTAAGGCTAGAAAAAAGTGCGGCGGATTTGCCGGATTTTAGCGGTGATTACTAGAGAAGATGCGAGGATGCTACAGTTAAAATGGCGGGCCTCTGAGCCGCTTCGTTCTCCTTGTGTAGAAAAAAGTCTGTTTTGGAAGGTCAAAATGACCATTTTTTGAAATTTTGCCGGTCTGTCCCGTCCAAACGCAGGGGGATAGAGAGTTGTCCTTTATACTGGAGATAGAGTTCGACGAGCTGTATTCAACGCACTCATCGGCTTTGTCCGTCACTACACGTAGTGCGAGTTATGGCGGAAAGAAAGTCGGCGGAAGGGTGGTTTAAACCCTTCCCCTTATTTTCTCGAAAATCAGAAAGTGTTCGCGATTGCCATTTTGATGCTATCGTGTAAGAAGCAAGTGGAGGGGGGAATACAGGGCCGCATCCCGTTCCTCGGTATGGCCATTATTTCCGGAATTAGAGACTCAAATATTTCAGGTACCCAAAAAATTAAGGCTAGAAAAAAGTGCGGCGGATTTGCCGGATTTTAGCGGTGATTACTAGAGAAGATGCGAGGATGCTACAGTTAAAATGGCGGGCCTCTGAGCCGCTTCGTTCTCCTTGTGTAGAAAAAAGTCTGTTTGGAAGGTCAAAATGACCATTTTTTGAAATTTTGCCGGTCTGTCCCGTCCAAACGCAGGGGGATAGAGAGTTGTCCTTTATACTGGAGATAGAGTTCGACGAGCTGTATTCAACGCACTCATCGGCTTTGTCGTCACTACACGTAGTGCGGAGTTATGGCGGAAAGAAAGTCGGCGGAAGGGTGGTTTAAACCCTTCCCCTTTTTTCTCGAAAATCAGAAAGTGTTCGCGATTGCCATTTTGATGCTATCGTGTAAGAAGCAAGTGGAGGGGGAATACAGGGCCGCATCCCGTTCCTCGGTATGGCCATTATTTCCGGAATTAGAGACTCAAATATTTCAGGTACCCAAAAATTAAGGCTAGAAAAAAGTGCGGCGGATTTGCCGGATTTTAGCGGTGATTACTAGAGAAGATGCGAGGATGCTACAGTTAAAATGGCGGGCCTCTGAGCCGCTTCGTTCTCCTTGTGTAGAAAAAAGTCTGTTTTGGAAGGTCAAAATGACCATTTTTTGAAATTTTGCCGGTCTGTCCCGTCCAAACGCAGGGGGATAGAGAGTTGTCCTTTATACTGGAGATAGAGTTCGACGAGCTGTATTCAACGCACTCATCGGCTTTGTCGTCACTACACGTAGTGCGGAGTTATGGCGGAAAGAAAGTCGGCGGAAGGGTGGTTTAAACCCTTCCCCTTTTTTCTCGAAAATCCAGAAAGTGTTCGCGATTGCCATTTTGATGCTATCGTGTAAGAAGCAAGTAGAGGGGGAATACAGGGCCGCATCCCGTTCCTCGGTATGGCCATTATTTCCGGAATTAGAGACTCAAATATTTCAGGTACCCAAAAATTAAGGCTAGAAAAAAGTGCGGCGGATTTGCCGGATTTTAGCGGTGATTACTAGAGAAGATGCGAGGATGCTACAGTTAAAATGGCGGGCCTCTGAGCCGTTTCGTTCTCCTTGTGTAGAAAAAAGTCTGTTTTGGAAGGTCAAAAATGACCATTTTTTGAAATTTTGCCGGTCTGTCCGTCGAAACGCAGGGGGATAGAGAGTTGTCCTTTATACTGGAGATAGAGTTCGACGAGCTGTATTCAACGCACTCATCGGCTTTGTCGTCACTACACGTAGTGCGGAGTTATGGCGGAAAGAAAGTCGGCGGAAGGGTGTTTAAACCCTTCCCCTTTTTTTCTCGAAAATCAGAAAGTGTTCGCGATTGCCATTTTGATGCTATCGTGTAAGAAGCAAGTAGAGGGGGAATACAGGGCCGCATCCAGTTCCTCGGTATGGCCATTATTTCCGGAATTAGAGACTCAAATATTTCAGGTACCCAAAAATTAAGGCTAGAAAAAGTGCGGCGGATTTGCCGGATTTTAGCGGTGATTACTAGAGAAGATGCGAGGATGCTACAGTTAAAATGGCGGGCCTCTGAGCCGCTTCGTTCTCCTTGTGTAGAAAAAAGTCTGTTTTGGAAGGTCAAAATGACCATTTTTTGAAATTTTGCCGGTCTGTCCCGTCCAAACGCAGGGATAGAGAGTTGTCCTTTATACTGGAGATAGAGTTCGACGAGCTGTATTCAACGCACTCATCGGCTTTGTCGTCACTACACGTAGTGCGGAGTTATGGCGGAAAGAAAGTCGGCGGAAGGGTGGTTTAAACCCTTCCCTTATTTTCTCGAAAATCAGAAAGTGTTCGCGATTGCCATTTTGATGCTATCGTGTAAGAAGCAAGTGGAGGGGGAATACAGGGCCGCATCCGTTCCTCGGTATGGCCATTATTTCCGGAATTAGAGACTCAAATATTTCAGGTACCCAAAAATTAAGGCTAGAAAAAAGTGCGGCGGATTTGCCGGATTTTAGCGGTGATTACTAGAGAAGATGCGAGGATGCTACAGTTAAAATGGCGGGCCTCTGAGCCGCTTCGTTCTCCTTGTGTAGAAAAAAGTCTGTTTTGGAAGGTCAAAATGACCATTTTTTGAAATTTTGCCCGTCTGTCCCGTCCAAACGCAGGGGGATAGAGAGTTGTCCTTTATACTGGAGATAGAGTTCGACGAGCTGTATTCAACGCACTCATCGGCTTTGTCGTCACTACACGTAGTGCGGAGTTATGGCGGAAAGAAAGTCGGCGGAAGGGTGGTTTAAACCCTTCCCTTTTTTTCTCGAAAATCAGAAAGTGTTCGCGATTGCCATTTTGATGCTATCGTGTAAGAAGCAAGTGGAGGGGGAATACAGGCCGCATCCCGTTCCTCGGTATGGCCATTATTTCCGGAATTAGAGACTCAAATATTTCAGGTACCCAAAAATTAAGGCTAGAAAAAATTGCGGCGGATTTGCCGGATTTTAGCGGTGATTACTAGAGAAGATGCGAGGATGCTACTGTTAAAATGGCGGGCCTCTGAGCCGCTTCGTTCTCCTTGTGTAGAAAAAAGTCTGTTTTGGAAGGTCAAAATGACCATTTTTTGAAATTTTGCCGGTCTGTCCCGTCCAAACGCAGGGGGATAGAGAGTTGTCCTTTATACTGGAGATAGAGTTCGACGAGCTGTATTCAACGCACTCATCGGCTTTGTCGTCACTACACGTAGTGCGGAGTTATGGCGGAAAGAAAGTCGGCGGAAGGGTGGTTTAAACCCTTCCCCTTATTTTCTCGAAAATCAGAAAGTGTTCGCGATTGCCATTTTGATGCTATCGTGTAAGAAGCAAGTGGAGGGGGAATACAGGGCCGCATCCCGTTCCTCGGTATGGCCATTATTTCCGGAATTAGAGACTCAAATATTTCAGGTACCCAAAAATTAAGGCTAGAAAAAAGTGCGGCGGATTTGCCGGATTTTAGCGGTGATTACTAGAGAATATGCGAGGATGCTACAGTTAAAATGGCGGGCCTCTGAGCCGCTTCGTTCTCCTTGTGTAGAAAAAAGTCTGTTTTGGAAGGTCAAAATGACCATTTTTTGAAATTTTGCCGGTCTGTCCCGTCCAAACGCAGGGGGATAGAGAGTTGTCCTTTATACTGGAGATAGAGTTCGACGAGCTGTATTCAACGCACTCATCGGCTTTGTCGTCACTACACGTAGTGCGGAGTTATGGCGGAAAGAAAGTCGGCGGAAGGGTGGTTTAAACCCTTCCCCTTATTTTCTCGAAAATCAGAAAGTGTTCGCGATTGCCATTTTGATGCTATCGTGTAAGAAGCAAGTGGAGGGGGAATACAGGGCCGCATCCCGTTCCTCGGTATGGCCATTATTTCCGGAATTAGAGACTCAAATATTTCAGGTACCCAAAAATTAAGGCTAGAAAAAAGTGCGGCGGATTTGCCGGATTTTAGCGGTGATTACTAGAGAAGATGCGAGGATGCTACAGTTAAAATGGCGGGCCTCTGAGCCGCTTCGTTCTCCTTGTGTAGAAAAAAGTCTGTTTTGGAAGGTCAAAATGACCATTTTTTGAAATTTTGCCGGTCTGTCCCGTCCAAACGCAGGGGGATAGAGAGTTGTCCTTTATACTGGAGATAGAGTTCGACGAGCTGTATTCAACGCACTCATCGGCTTTGTCGTCACTACACGTAGTGCGGAGTTATGGCGGAAAGAAAGTCGGCGGAAGGGTGGTTTAAACCCTTCCCCTTTTTTCTCGAAAATCAGAAAGTGTTCGCGATTGCCATTTTGATGCTATCGTGTAAGAAGCAAGTGGAGGGGGAATACAGGGCCGCATCCCGTTCCTCGGTATGGCCATTATTTCCGGAATTAGAGACTCAAATATTTCAGGTACCCAAAAATTAAGGCTAGAAAAAAGTGCGGCGGATTTGCCGGATTTTAGCGGTGATTACTAGAGAAGATGCGAGGATGCTACAGTTAAAATGGCGGGCCTCTGAGCCGCTTCGTTCTCCTTGTGTAGAAAAAAGTCTGTTTTGGAAGGTCAAAATGACATTTTTTGAAATTTTGCCGGTCTGTCCCGTCCAAACGCAGGGGGATAGAGAGTTGTCCTTTATACTGGAGATAGAGTTCGACGAGCTGTATTCAACGCACTCATCGGCTTTGTCGTCACTACACGTAGTGCGGAGTTATGGCGGAAAGAAAGTCGGCGGAAGGGTGGTTTAAACCCTTCCCCTTTTTTTCTCGAAAATCAGAAAGTGTTCGCGATTGCCATTTTGATGCTATCGTGTAAGAAGCAAGTGGAGGGGGAATACAGGGCCGCATCCCGTTCCTCGGTATGGCCATTATTTCCGGAATTAGAGACTCAAATATTTCAGGTACCCAAAAATTAAGGCTAGAAAAAAGTGCGGCGGATTTGCCGGATTTTAGCGGTGAATACTAGAGAAGATGCGAGGATGCTACAGTTAAAATGGCGGGCCTCTGAGCCGCTTCGTTCTCCTTGTGTAGAAAAAAGTCTGTTTTGGAAGGTCAAAATGACCATTTTTTGAAATTTTGCCGGTCTGTCCCGTCCAAACGCAGGGGGATAGAGAGTTGTCCTTTATACTGGAGATAGAGTTCGACGAGCTGTATTCAACGCACTCATCGGCTTTGTCGTCACTACACGTAGTGCGGAGTTATGGCGGAAAGAAAGTCGGCGGAAGGGTGGTTTAAACCCTTCCCCTTTTTTTCTCGAAAATCAGAAAGTGTTCGCGATTGCCATTTGATGCTATCGTGTAAGAAGCAAGTGGAGGGGGAATACAGGGCCGCATCCCGTTCCTCGGTATGGCCATTATTTCCGGAATTAGAGACTCAAATATTTCAGGTACCCAAAAATTAAGGCTAGAAAAAAGTGCGGCGGATTTGCCGGATTTTAGCGGTGATTACTAGAGAAGATGCGAGGATGCTACAGTTAAAATGGCGGGCCTCTGAGCCGCTTCGTTCTCCTTGTGTAGAAAAAAGTCTGTTTTGGAAGGTCAAAATGACCATTTTTTGAAGTTTTGCCGGTCTGTCCCGTCCAAACGCAGGGGATAGAGAGTTGTCCTTTATACTGGAGATAGAGTTCGACGAGCTGTATTCAACGCACTCATCGGCTTTGTCGTCAGTACACGTAGTGCGGAGTTATGGCGGAAAGAAAGTCGGCGGAAGGGTGGTTTAAACCCTTCCCCTTTTTTTCTCGAAAATCAGAAAGTGTTCGCGATTGCCATTTTGATGCTATCGTGTAAGAAGCAAGTGGAGGGGAATACAGGGCCGCATCCCGTTCCTCGGTATGGCCATTATTTCCGGAATTAGAGACTCAAATATTTCAGGTACCCAAAATTAAGGCTAGAAAAAAGTGCGGCGGATTTGCCGGATTTTAGCGGTGATTACTAGAGAAGATGCGAGGATGCTACAGTTAAAATGGCGGGCCTCTGAGCCGCTTCGTTCTCCTTGTGTAGAAAAAAGTCTGTTTTGGAAGGTCAAAATGACCATTTTTTGAAATTTTGCCGGTCTGTCCCGTCCAAACGCAGGGGGATAGAGAGTTGTCCTTTATACTGGAGATAGAGTTCGACGAGCTGTATTCAACGCACTCATCGGCTTTGTCGTCACTACACGTAGTGCGGAGTTATGGCGGAAAGAAAGTCGGCGGAAGGGTGGTTTAAACCCTTCCCCTTTTTTTCTCGAAAATCAGAAAGTGTTCGCGATTGCCATTTTGATGCTATCGTGTAAGAAGCAAGTGGAGGGGGAATACAGGGCCGCATCCCGTTCCTCGGTATGGCCATTATTTCCGGAATTAGAGACTCAAATATTTCAGGTACCCAAAATTAAGGCTAGAAAAAAGTGCGGCGGATTTGCCGGATTTTAGCGGTGATTACTAGAGAAGATGCGAGGATGCTACAGTTAAAATGGCGGGCCTCTGAGCCGCTTCGTTCTCCTTGTGTAGAAAAAAGTCTGTTTTGGAAGGTCAAAATGACCATTTTTTGAAATTTTGCCGGTCTGTCCCGTCCAAACGCAGGGGGATAGAGAGTTGTCCTTTATACTGGAGATAGAGTTCGACGAGCTGTATTCAACGCACTCATCGGCTTTGTCGTCACTACACGTAGTGCGGAGTTATGGCGGAAAGAAAGTCGGCGGAAGGGTGGTTTAAACCCTTCCCTTTTTTTCTCGAAAATCAGAAAGTGTTCGCGATTGCCATTTTGATGCTATCGTGTAAGAAGCAAGTGGAGGGGGAATACAGGGCCGCATCCCGTTCCTCGGTATGGCCATTATTTCCGGAATTAGAGACTCAAATATTTCAGGTACCCAAAAATTAAGGCTAGAAAAAAGTGCGGCGGATTTGCCGGATTTTAGCGGTGATTACTAGAGAAGATGCGAGGATGCTACAGTTAAAATGGCGGGCCTCTGAGCCGCTTCGTTCTCCTTGTGTAGAAAAAAGTCTGTTTTGGAAGGTCAAAATGACCATTTTTTGAAATTTTGCCGGTCTGTCCCGTCGAAACGCAGGGGATAGAGAGTTGTCCTTTATACTGGAGATAGAGTTCGACGAGCTGTATTCAACGCACTCATCGGCTTTGTCGTCACTACACGTAGTGCGGAGTTATGGCGGAAAGAAAGTCGGCGGAAGGGTGGTTTAAACCCTTCCCCTTTTTTTCTCGAAAATCAGAAAGTGTTCGCGATTGCCATTTTGATGCTATCGTGTAAGAAGCAAGTGGAGGGGGAATACAGGGCCGCATCCCGTTCCTCGGTATGGCCATTATTTCCGGAATTAGAGACTCAAATATTTCAGGTACCCAAAAATTAAGGCTAGAAAAAAGTGCGGCGGATTTGCCGGATTTTAGCGGTGATTACTAGAGAAGATGCGAGGATGCTACAGTTAAAATGGCGGGCCTCTGAGCCGCTTCGTTCTCCTTGTGTAGAAAAAAGTCTGTTTTGGAAGGTCAAAATGACCATTTTTTGAAATTTTGCCGGTCTGTCCCGTCCAAACGCAGGGGATAGAGAGTTGTCCTTTATACTGGAGATAGAGTTCGACGAGCTGTATTCAACGCACTCATCGGCTTTGTCGTCACTACACGTAGTGCGGAGTTATGGCGGAAAGAAAGTCGGCGGAAGGGTGGTTTAAACCCTTCCCCTTATTTTCTCGAAAATCAGAAAGTGTTCGCGATTGCCATTTTGATGCTATCGTGTAAGAAGCAAGTGGAGGGGGAATACAGGGCCGCATCCCGTTCCTCGGTATGGCCATTATTTCCGGAATTAGAGACTCAAATATTTCAGGTACCCAAAAATTAAGGCTAGAAAAAAGTGCGGCGGATTTGCCGGATTTTAGCGGTGATTACTAGAGAAGATGCGAGGATGCTACAGTTAAAATGGCGGGCCTCTGAGCCGCTTCGTTCTCCTTGTGTAGAAAAAAGTCTGTTTTGGAAGGTCAAAATGACCATTTTTTGAAATTTGCCGGTCTGTCCCGTCCAAACGCAGGGGGATAGAGAGTTGTCCTTTATACTGGAGATAGAGTTCGACGAGCTGTATTCAACGCACTCATCGGCTTTGTCGTCACTACACGTAGTGCGGAGTTATGGCGGAAAGAAAGTCGGCGGAAGGGTGGTTTAAACCCTTCCCCTTATTTTCTCGAAAATCAGAAAGTGTTCGCGATTGCCATTTTGATGCTATCGTGTAAGAAGCAAGTGGAGGGGGAATACAGGGCCGCATCCCGTTCCTCGGTATGGCCATTATTTCCGGAATTAGAGACTCAAATATTTCAGGTACCCAAAAATTAAGGCTAGAAAAAGTGCGGCGGATTTGCCGGATTTTAGCGGTGATTACTAGAGAAGATGCGAGGATGCTACAGTTAAAATGGCGGGCCTCTGAGCCGCTTCGTTCTCCTTGTGTAGAAAAAAGTCTGTTTTGGAAGGTCAAAATGACCATTTTTGAAATTTTGCCGGTCTGTCCCGTCCAAACGCAGGGGGATAGAGAGTTGTCCTTTATACTGGAGATAGAGTTCGACGAGCTGTATTCAACGCACTCATCGGCTTTGTCGTCACTACACGTAGTGCGGAGTTATGGCGGAAAGAAAGTCGGCGGAAGGGTGGTTTAAACCCTTCCCCTTTTTTTCTCGAAAATCAGAAAGTGTTCGCGATTGCCATTTTGATGCTATCGTGTAAGAAGCAAGTGGAGGGGGAATACAGGGCCGCATCCCGTTCCTCGGTATGGCCATTATTTCCGGAATTAGAGACTCAAATATTTCAGGTACCCAAAAATTAAGGCTAGAAAAAAGTGCGGCGGATTTGCCGGATTTTAGCGGTGATTACTAGAGAAGATGCGAGGATGCTACAGTTAAAATGGCGGGCCTCTGAGCCGCTTCGTTCTCCTTGTGTAGAAAAAAGTCTGTTTTGGAAGGTCAAAATGACCATTTTTTGAAATTTTGCCGGTCTGTCCCGTCCAAACGCAGGGGGATAGAGAGTTGTCCTTTATACTGGAGATAGAGTTCGACGAGCTGTATTCAACGCACTCATCGGCTTTGTCGTCACTACACGTAGTGCGGAGTTATGGCGGAAAGAAAGTCGGCGGAAGGGTGGTTTAAACCCTTCCCCTTTTTTTCTCGAAAATCAGAAAGTGTTCGCGATTGCCATTTTGATGCTATCGTGTAAGAAGCAAGTGGAGGGGGAATACAGGGCCGCATCCCGTTCCTCGGTATGGCCATTATTTCCGGAATTAGAGACTCAAATATTTCAGGTACCCAAAAATTAAGGCTAGAAAAAAGTGCGGCGGATTTGCCGGATTTTAGCGGTGATTACTAGAGAAGATGCGAGGATGCTACAGTTAAAATGGCGGGCCTCTGAGCCGCTTCGTTCTCCTTGTGTAGAAAAAAGTCTGTTTTGGAAGGTCAAAATGACCATTTTTTGAAATTTTGCCGGTCTGTCCCGTCCAAACGCAGGGGGATAGAGAGTTGTCCTTTATACTGGAGATAGAGTTCGACGAGCTGTATTCAACGCACTCATCGGCTTTGTCGTCACTACACGTAGTGCGGAGTTATGGCGGAAAGAAAGTCGGCGGAAGGGTGGTTTAAACCCTTCCCCTTTTTTTCTCGAAAATCAGAAAGTGTTCGCGATTGCCATTTTGATGCTATCGTGTAAGAAGCAAGTGGAGGGGGAATACAGGGCCGCATCCCGTTCCTCGGTATGGCCATTATTTCCGGAATTAGAGACTCAAATATTTCAGGTACCCAAAAATTAAGGCTAGAAAAAGTGCGGCGGATTTGCCGGATTTTAGCGGTGATTACTAGAGAAGATGCGAGGATGCTACAGTTAAAATGGCGGGCCTCTGAGCCGCTTCGTTCTCCTTGTGTAGAAAAAAGTCTGTTTTGGAAGGTCAAAATGACCATTTTTGAAATTTTGCCGGTCTGTCCCGTCCAAACGCAGGGGGATAGAGAGTTGTCCTTTATACTGGAGATAGAGTTCGACGAGCTGTATTCAACGCACTCATCGGCTTTGTCGTCACTACACGTAGTGCGGAGTTATGGCGGAAAGAAAGTCGGCGGAAGGGTGGTTTAAACCCTTCCCCTTTTTTTCTCGAAAATCAGAAAGTGTTCGCGATTGCCATTTTGATGCTATCGTGTAAGAAGCAAGTGGAGGGGGAATACAGGGCCGCATCCCGTTCCTCGGTATGGCCATTATTTCCGGAATTAGAGACTCAAATATTTCAGGTACCCAAAAATTAAGGCTAGAAAAAAGTGCGGCGGATTTGCCGGATTTTAGCGGTGATTACTAGAGAAGATGCGAGGATGCTACAGTTAAAATGGCGGGCCTCTGAGCCGCTTCGTTCTCCTTGTGTAGAAAAAAGTCTGTTTTGGAAGGTCAAAATGACCATTTTTTGAAATTTTGCCGGTCTGTCCCGTCGAAACGCAGGGGGATAGAGAGTTGTCCTTTATACTGGAGATAGAGTTCGACGAGCTGTATTCAACGCACTCATCGGCTTTGTCGTCACTACACGTAGTGCGGAGTTATGGCGGAAAGAAAGTCGGCGGAAGGGTGGTTTAAACCCTTCCCCTTTTTTTCTCGAAAATCAGAAAGTGTTCGCGATTGCCATTTTGATGCTATCGTGTAAGAAGCAAGTGGAGGGGGAATACAGGGCCGCATCCCGTTCCTCGGTATGGCCATTATTTCCGGAATTAGAGACTCAAATATTTCAGGTACCCAAAAATTAAGGCTAGAAAAAAGTGCGGCGGATTTGCCGGATTTTAGCGGTGATTACTAGAGAAGATGCGAGGATGCTACAGTTAAAATGGCGGGCCTCTGAGCCGCTTCGTTCTCCTTGTGTAGAAAAAAGTCTGTTTTGGAAGGTCAAAATGACCATTTTTGAAATTTTGCCGGTCTGTCCCGTCCAAACGCAGGGGGATAGAGAGTTGTCCTTTATACTGGAGATAGAGTTCGACGAGCTGTATTCAACGCACTCATCGGCTTTGTCGTCACTACACGTAGTGCGGAGTTATGGCGGAAAGAAAGTCGGCGGAAGGGTGGTTTAAACCCTTCCCCTTATTTTCTCGAAAATCAGAAAGTGTTCGCGATTGCCATTTTGATGCTATCGTGTAAGAAGCAAGTGGAGGGGGAATACAGGGCCGCATCCCGTTCCTCGGTATGGCCATTATTTCCGGAATTAGAGACTCAAATATTTCAGGTACCCAAAAATTAAGGCTAGAAAAAAGTGCGGCGGATTTGCCGGATTTTAGCGGTGATTACTAGAGAAGATGCGAGGATGCTACAGTTAAAATGGCGGGCCTCTGAGCCGCTTCGTTCTCCTTGTGTAGAAAAAAGTCTGTTTTGGAAGGTCAAAATGACCATTTTTTGAAATTTTGCCGGTCTGTCCCGTCCAAACGCAGGGGGATAGAGAGTTGTCCTTTATACTGGAGATAGAGTTCGACGAGCTGTATTCAACGCACTCATCGGCTTTGTCGTCACTACACGTAGTGCGGAGTTATGGCGGAAAGAAAGTCGGCGGAAGGGTGGTTTAAACCCTTCCCCTTATTTTCTCGAAAATCAGAAAGTGTTCGCGATTGCCATTTTGATGCTATCGTGTAAGAAGCAAGTGGAGGGGGAATACAGGGCCGCATCCCGTTCCTCGGTATGGCCATTATTTCCGGAATTAGAGACTCAAATATTTCAGGTACCCAAAAATTAAGGCTAGAAAAAAGTGCGGCGGATTTGCCGGATTTTAGCGGTGATTACTAGAGAAGATGCGAGGATGCTACAGTTAAAATGGCGGGCCTCTGAGCCGCTTCGTTCTCCTTGTGTAGAAAAAAGTCTGTTTTGGAAGGTCAAAATGACCATTTTTTGAAATTTTGCCGGTCTGTCCCGTCCAAACGCAGGGGGATAGAGAGTTGTCCTTTATACTGGAGATAGAGTTCGACGAGCTGTATTCAACGCACTCATCGGCTTTGTCGTCACTACACGTAGTGCGGAGTTATGGCGGAAAGAAAGTCGGCGGAAGGGTGGTTTAAACCCTTCCCCTTTTTTTCTCGAAAATCAGAAAGTGTTCGCGATTGCCATTTTGATGCTATCGTGTAAGAAGCAAGTGGAGGGGGAATACAGGGCCGCATCCCGTTCCTCGGTATGGCCATTATTTCCGGAATTAGAGACTCAAATATTTCAGGTACCCAAAAATTAAGGCTAGAAAAAAGTGCGGCGGATTTGCCGGATTTTAGCGGTGATTACTAGAGAAGATGCGAGGATGCTACAGTTAAAATGGCGGGCCTCTGAGCCGCTTCGTTCTCCTTGTGTAGAAAAAAGTCTGTTTTGGAAGGTCAAAATGACCATTTTTTGAAATTTTGCCGGTCTGTCCCGTCCAAACGCAGGGGGATAGAGAGTTGTCCTTTATACTGGAGATAGAGTTCGACGAGCTGTATTCAACGCACTCATCGGCTTTGTCGTCACTACACGTAGTGCGGAGTTATGGCGGAAAGAAAGTCGGCGGAAGGGTGGTTTAAACCCTTCCCCTTTTTTTCTCGAAAATCAGAAAGTGTTCGCGATTGCCATTTTGATGCTATCGTGTAAGAAGCAAGTGGAGGGGAATACAGGGCCGCATCCCGTTCCTCGGTATGGCCATTATTTCCGGAATTAGAGACTCAAATATTTCAGGTACCCAAAAATTAAGGCTAGAAAAAAGTGCGGCGGATTTGCCGGATTTTAGCGGTGATTACTAGAGAAGATGCGAGGATGCTACAGTTAAAATGGCGGGCCTCTGAGCCGCTTCGTTCTCCTTGTGTAGAAAAAAGTCTGTTTTGGAAGGTCAAAATGACCATTTTTTGAAATTTTGCCGGTCTGTCCCGTCGAAACGCAGGGGGATAGAGAGTTGTCCTTTATACTGGAGATAGAGTTCGACGAGCTGTATTCAACGCACTCATCGGCTTTGTCGTCACTACACGTAGTGCGGAGTTATGGCGGAAAGAAAGTCGGCGGAAGGGTGGTTTAAACCCTTCCCCTTTTTTTCTCGAAAATCAGAAAGTGTTCGCGATTGCCATTTTGATGCTATCGTGTAAGAAGCAAGTGGAGGGGGAATACAGGGCCGCATCCCGTTCCTCGGTATGGCCATTATTTCCGGAATTAGAGACTCAAATATTTCAGGTACCCAAAAATTAAGGCTAGAAAAAAGTGCGGCGGATTTGCCGGATTTTAGCGGTGATTACTAGAGAAGATGCGAGGATGCTACAGTTAAAATGGCGGGCCTCTGAGCCGCTTCGTTCTCCTTGTGTAGAAAAAAGTCTGTTTTGGAAGGTCAAAATGACCATTTTTTGAAATTTTGCCGGTCTGTCCCGTCCAAACGCAGGGGATAGAGAGTTGTCCTTTATACTGGAGATAGAGTTCGACGAGCTGTATTCAACGCACTCATCGGCTTTGTCGTCACTACACGTAGTGCGGAGTTATGGCGGAAAGAAAGTCGGCGGAAGGGTGGTTTAAACCCTTCCCCTTATTTTCTCGAAAATCAGAAAGTGTTCGCGATTGCCATTTTGATGCTATCGTGTAAGAAGCAAGTGGAGGGGAATACAGGGCCGCATCCCGTTCCTCGGTATGGCCATTATTTCCGGAATTAGAGACTCAAATATTTCAGGTACCCAAAAATTAAGGCTAGAAAAAAGTGCGGCGGATTTGCCGGATTTTAGCGGTGATTACTAGAGAAGATGCGAGGATGCTACAGTTAAAATGGCGGGCCTCTGAGCCGCTTCGTTCTCCTTGTGTAGAAAAAGTCTGTTTTGGAAGGTCAAAATGACCATTTTTTGAAATTTTGCCGGTCTGTCCCGTCCAAACGCAGGGGGATAGAGAGTTGTCCTTTATACTGGAGATAGAGTTCGACGAGCTGTATTCAACGCACTCATCGGCTTTGTCGTCACTACACGTAGTGCGGAGTTATGGCGGAAAGAAAGTCGGCGGAAGGGTGGTTTAAAACCCTTCCCCTTTTTTTCTCGAAAATCAGAAAGTGTTCGCGATTGCCATTTTGATGCTATCGTGTAAGAAGCAAGTGGAGGGGGAATACAGGGCCGCATCCCGTTCCTCGGTATGGCCATTATTTCCGGAATTAGAGACTCAAATATTTCAGGTACCCAAAAATTAAGGCTAGAAAAAAGTGCGGCGGATTTGCCGGATTTTAGCGGTGATTACTAGAGAAGATGCGAGGATGCTACAGTTAAAATGGCGGGCCTCTGAGCCGCT